>NC_081414.1:681753979-682053979 GCF_030272615.1 Cryptomeria japonica
CAAGTAAAAAATGCTCATTATACCAAAAATTGTCGAAGTTGTCTAGCAACATTTTGACATTTTTTGGAAAAATTATAAAAAATAAGGAAAAAGGTGGTTATTGGTCTGTACCTGGGCATGATTTGTGTTTTGAGTGTCTATTTAAAGCCTCACAAAACTTTGTATCAGGTTGGCATTCAAAAACAAGAAGAATTCAATACAAAAACTAAGAATTTTGTCACTTTTCTTGCATTTTTGCTCCATATGCTATAGCAGTCTGTACTTCCTAAGCATTTGGTTGTATTGTTTTCATATGGGAAGTTTTTCCATTTTGTGTTAAAGATTTCTTGCCTAGGTTTGTGTGCTGGTGTGAAGTTTTAACATTGTATCAAAATTATTTTGTTTTAGCCCTGTTCTCGGTTGAGTAAGGGTTTGGCTTCAACAATGGAAGCAACTTGATTTTCTTTGGCTCTTTCTCCATGACCTCTAAGAGTCAAGTTTCTATATATAGCCTTCTTGTATATACAAGTTTTTTTTTGATGGCAATGACAAAGAAAATGGTTTTTGTTGCTTACTAGGCGAGCTCCTATAGCCCGACTAGTGAATTTTCATGGTGTAAAACAAAACTTCTTTGCAAACCCCCACCAAGTGGAACTCATTTTTGGTTTCCTAAGGTGGAATTAAGTTTGGATAGAGCTCTTAGACTAGATGGGAGGATGTTTGAATGAATAGTTTGTTGGAAATGCATTTTGAGTAGCCAAAGTGTTGAATACAATGGTTTTTGAGCACTTTTCCTCTTGAAACTTGGTTGCACATCAAGTGTTTGTCTTTATACTTGCAAGGAAGGAAGTTGGAAGGCTTCATAATGATGGTACATAACTTATCAAAAGATTTGGTGGTCTGAAGAAGAGTTTGGAATGGTGATAAGGTGTTTGAAGACTCAAAACCCTTGAAAACCCTTGTTTAGGCACATTTATAGGTTAGCAGTTGTATGGTCTTGTCAGACCTCATAGAAAAAACTTGAAAGATATCCATAAAGGGTATCTAGATATGTAAGGGTTTCATGAAAGTATTTTGGCAGTTTGTGGAGTTATAAGCATTTTAGCAGTTTTGGAGGGCTAATTGGGGCTCTTTCCTTGTAGCTTTGTTTTGAGCTTTTCTTCAAATTGGGTAAGAGGAAAATTGAATAGATCACCAAACCAAGTTGAAATAAGCCTAATAGGATGTTAGACAATTCCCTAGACCTCCTTCAACTCTTGGTGAGAGATTTTTGTTTTTGGAGCTAAGAAGCAAAGCTGCACTTTTGTGAGTCTTGAGAGCAGGTATGAATGAAGATAAGAACTAACATGGGAGGAAGATCTCAGGGTTGGTATGAAGCATAGAGAAAGAAAGACATAAAAAGAATAAGTAACTAAACAAGTGGAAAAACCTTCAACAATTACCTTTGAGGGAACTTGCAATCCAAATTGATTACAACCACACAACTTGAGCCAATTTTTGAGTATCTCCCTATCAAAGTGGTATCAAAGCAAGAAGTAAGTATTGGGTAGAAGTGAGTAGTTTCAAGATGGTGAGCAATTCTGAGTTAGCCAAGAAGGTAGAAGACCAAGAAGAGAAAAATAGAGCACTAAGGGAGAGATTAGAGCAGCTAGAGACAAAACTAGTTTCAGTAGAGGTCAGGATTGAAGAAGTGATTGATAAGGTAGGAGATAGGGGCAAATTGGTAGCAATAGAAGATGAGATCTCTATACCTGACCCTATTCTTGAAAAAGAACCTTTCTTGAAGGCCTTGAAGGCTTTGAATGGAAAAACCTTAGAAGGTGTAGCCCTTTTTAGTGGCAAGATGGATCCAGATTCAGTCATGGAGTGGATTGAAGGCCTATAGAATCACTTTGAATGTGATGGGGTGACAGAGGCCCAAAAGGTGAAGGTAGCTAAGTCTAGGTTGAGAGGGGATGCCTTAACATGGTGGAAGTTCATTCAAACTGACAGAGAAAAAGAGGGGAAACAACCTATAACAACCTGGAAAAGAATGGTGTCTAAGGTCAAGGAAACCTACATACCAGATGATTATGAAATCCAACTACATAAGAAGAGGTAGAATTTGAGGCAAAGGGAGCTAGATGTGAGCAGATATATAGAGGAGTTTCAAAGACTATGTTTGAGGTCAAAGGTTGTGGAAGATGAGAACATAAAATTTGCAAGATATCTCAATGGCTTGAGATGGAATATACAAGAAGAGTTGAGTTTCTTGTGTTCCAATATAGTGCAAAAGTGCTACCAATTGGCACTCAAAGTGGAAGAGAAAAGTAGGAAGAAGAAAGAACAAAGCAACAGAGGCAGAGGTAGGGGAAGAGATGGTGGAGGCCATAGAGGCAATTTTGGTGTAAGAGGAGTTGATCAAAGGTCCCAATGAGAGTCTAAACTTATAGAGCAAAGTGGGGATTCTAATAGCAAGAGTAACTATAGAGGAATGGGATCTAACAACCCAGGAAGAGGTAGATATAGTGGACTAGGAAGAGGGTCCTACTTATCCACCATCAAGTGTTACAATATCCAAAAGTTGGGTCATCTCGCCTATAGATGCCCTGAGAAATATTCTTCATCTCAAGGAGGTGAAAGAAGAGTGACATATGTGCAAGAAGATGTAGAAAGCAGTAAGACACAAGAAGTGAGTTTAGGTTTAGAAGATGGGGAAATTTTAATGATGAGAAGAGTCTTGATTAAGGAACCAAACAAAGGGGAACCAACTCAAAGAAGATCTTTATTTAGAATCAAGTACAAGATCATGGTTAAGGTTTGTAGAGTGGTGATAGATTTAGGGTCTATAGACAATATTGCGTCTGAGGAAGCAACAAATAAACTTAAATTGGAGAGAGTTCCACATAGTAGTCCATATGAAATCGCTTGGCTCAACAAGGAGCAGCATGTGGTGGTGAATGGACAATCTTGGGTTGAGTTCACAATAGGGGGTTATAAGGATAAAATATTGTGTGATATACTCCCAATGGATGCTTGCCACCTACTTCTGGGTAGGCCATGGCAATTTGATAGAAAAGACATTCATAATGGTGAGAAGAACTCTTATTCTTTTCAAAAAGATGGATTCACATATAAAATTCAGTCCTTAAATGATGAAGGAGAGGGCAGCAAGTCCAAAAACCTAAATGCCTTGCTGGTGAGTGAGAAAGAGTTCATAAACACTCTTGAAGAGGGTGAAGGAGTGGGATTTTCTCTCATACTGACACCAAAGGAAGAAAAGAAAGAAACGAAGGTTCAAATACCTCATGAAGTGCAGTAAATACTAGACAACTTTAAAGAAATCATAAGTGATGGAGCACCAGCAACCCTACCACCTACTACAGCTATAAGCCACCAAATTGACTTCATTCTAGGAACCTCATTACCCAACAAAACAGCCTATAAGATGACCCGAGATTAGAGTAAATATGTGGCTAGATAAATACAAGAGTTGTTAGATCAAGGTTTGATAAGAAAGAGAATAAGCCCTTGTGCTATACCTACAGTGTTAGCACCAAAGAAAGGAGGAACATGGAGGCTATGCACAAATTCAAGAGCCATTAATAGAATTACTATCAGATACAGATTCCCTATCCCAAGGATTGAAGATTTAATGGATTGCTTGGGAGGTGCAAAGTTTTTCATGAAGATTGATCTCAAGAGTGGTTACCACTAGATCAGGATAAAGGAAGGTGATGAGTTGAAAACAACCTTCAAAACTAATGAAGGACTTTATGAGTGGCTTGTTATGCCATTTGGTCTCACTAATGCTCCTAGTACATTCATGAGACTCATGAATGAAGTGCTTAAAAATTTTATTGGTAAATTTGTTGTTGTATACTTAGATGATATCTTGATTTTCAGTAGAATGGAAGATGAACATCTAAAGCATCTTAAATTTGTATTGCAATAATTGTATGATGAGCAACTAACAATAAACTTGGAGAAGTGTGGATTTATGAAGCAGGAACTAGTCCATCTTGGTTTTTTCATTTCAGGTGGAGACTTGAAAATGGACACATCAAAGGTGGAAGCCATCACCAATTGGCAAACACCCAAAACAAGAAGTGAAGTGCACAACTTTCATAGTTTGGCACAGTTCTACAGGAAGTTTATAAGGGGATTCTGTGAGATTTGTGCACCTATGCTAGATACTATTAAAGGTGGATTCAAGACAAAGTTTCAGTGGATCAAAGAGGCTAATAAGGGGTTTGAACTCTTGAAATAAAAGGTAGTTACACAACCAGTACTCATTCTTCCTATTTTTGATAAGTTTTTCACTATTGAATGTGATGCAAGTAACATAGCGGTAGGTGTTGTTTTGAGTCAAGATAATAGACCAGTAGCTTTCTTTAGTGAAAAGCTCAATGATGCAAAAAAGAAGTATTCATCCTATGATCTTGAATTGTATGCTCTTGTCCAAGCTCTTTGAAAATGGAGACACTATTTTCTGCCCAAAGAGTTTGTTGTTTGCATAGATAATCAAGCTCTTAGTTTTTTGAATTCACAAGATAAGTTGAGTCATAGACATATTAAATGGGTTGAGTACTTGCAATCATATACATTTTCCATTAAGCATAAAAAGGGACAATGTAATAAAGTAGAAGATGCTTTGAGTAGAACACTACTAACAGTGCAAGAAGTGCAGATTCATAGTATTGGAGTTGATTCCTTCAAGGTTTTGTATCCAAATGATGAAGATTTTGCAACCATTTACAAGGTTTGTCAAGAATTTCAAAACCATTTTCATAGTGAATATGCTAACTTTACCTTGCAAAATGGTTTTTTGTTTAGAGGTGGACAATTATGTGTTCCCAAAGGCTCAATGAGGGAAAATCTGATCCAAGAGAAGCACAATGGGTGTTTGAGTTGTCATTTTGGTCTAAATAAAATATTGGAACTTGTGCAACATTTCTACTATTGGCCAAGAATGCAAAGGGATATCAGGAGGTATGTTGAGAAGTGTATGGTTTGCCAAAAGACAAAAGGCACATCTACCAATTATGGTCTTTATCAACCATTACCCATCCCTACAAGGCCATGGGAATGTGTGAGTATGGATTTTTTGGTTTTTGTTGTTGTTGATTGATTCAGTAAAATGGCACATTTTGTTCCTTGCAAAACTACTCATGATGCTAGTCACATTGCACTTTTTTTTTTCAAGAGGTTATTCAAATCCATGGTTTGCCTATTAGTATTGTTTCAGATAGAGATGTCAAATTCCTTGGACATTTTGGAAAACTCTTTGGAAGAGGTTGGGTACTAACTTATCTTTTGGTTCAACCTATCATCCCCAAAATGATGGCCAAATAGAGGTGGTCAATAGGACACTTGGTAACCTCTTAAGGTGTTTAACAAAAGAGTATGGACAGAGTTGGGATCAGATTCTTCACCAAGAAGAGTTTGCCTACAATGACAGTGTCAATAGGTCTACTGGTAAGAGTCCTTTTGAGGTAGTGTATGGTATGCACCCAAGGGGTGTTATGGAGTTGAGAAAATTTGGTAATGTGCAGAAAAGAAGTGGTCAATCTGATGATGTAGCTCAGTCTATGAAGGAGGTCCATGATCAAGTACAACAAGCTCTCCAAGATGTCTCACAAAAGGTCAAAGCTAGAGTTGATGCAACAAAGAAATATGTACAATTTTCAGTTGGTGACTTTGTGATGGTGCACTTGAATAAGTCCATACTTCAAAAAGGAATTCCAAGAAAACTCCAAATGAGGAGAATAGGTCTTGTAAGGTTTTGGCTAAGTATGACTCTAATGCTTATAAGATTGGTTTGCCTAATGATGTTGCATTGTCTCCTATCTTCAATATTGCAGATTTGGTTGCATATAAAGGGAAGCTTCCCAAGGAGGATGAGATAGTTTTAGAAGTTCACCAATCACTTTCAAACCCACCTCTTCCTTCTACACCCATGCCTCAAGCTAAAAAAGTTTTGGATTCTAGGATTCTCAAAAAGACTAGGCACCAAGTCTATATGGAGCATTTGATCAAGTGGAGGAAAAAAATAGACTCCAAGGCTACTTGGGTTCCTGAATCAGACTTCCTTTAGTCTAGAATTGATCCCTCATTGGTTCCAAACTGAGTCACTTGACTTCTTTGTCTTTGGGGGAGTATGGTGCAGGAGCACCTAGTGAAGCTCATGGAGCACTTCATCAAATTTTGGTTTGAAATGGCCTATGTTGGTATCAATTGAGTAATGGACTTTTTGTATGTCCAAAGGGTGTTTTTTGTGTGTTTAAGTGTCCTTTTTGTCTTAGTTTTGTTGTTTTTTGAGTTTTTGGTCAATTTTTGACCTTTTATGCTTTGTAAGCCTGGAATGGGCAAAATGTGGAAAAAAGGTCAAAACACCTTATAAAGCCTTGTTAGGAATTGAAATATGTTTGTTTGGTTTATTAAACCATTTCACATGGTAGAGTTAAGTCTATTTGGCTCACAGGTAAAAAATGCTAACTATACCAAAAATTGTCAAAGTTGTCAAGCAACATTTTGATAATTTGTAAAAATAAGACAAAAGGTGGTTATTGGTCCATACCTGGGCATGATTTGGGTGGTAAGTGTCTATTCAAAGCCTCACACAACTTTGTATCCGGTTGGCATTCGAAAACAAGAAGAATTTAATACAAAAACTAAGAATTTTGTCACTTTTCGTGCATTTTTTCTCCATATGCTATAGCACTCCATACTTCCTAAGTATTTGGCTGTACTATTTTCATTTGGGAAGTTGTACCATGTTGTGTTAAATAGTTCTTTCCTGGGTTTGTGTGCTGGTGTGAAGTTTTAACATTGTATCAAAATTATTTTGTTTTAGCCCTGTTCTCGGTTGAGTAAGGGTTTGGCTTCAACAATGGAAGCAACTTGATTTTCTTTGGCTCTTTCTCCATGGCCTATGAGAGTCAAGTTGATATACATAGCCTTATTGTATATACAAGTTTTTTTTTTTTATGGAAATGACAAAGAAAATGGTTTTTGTTGCTTACTAGGCAAGCTCCTATAGCCCGGCTAGTGAATTTTCATGGTGTAAAACAAAGCTTCTTTGCAAACCCCCACCAAGTGGACCTCATTTTTGGTTTCCTAAGGTGGTATGAAGTTTAGAAAGATCTCTTAGACCATATGGGAGGATGTTTTAATGAACAGTTTGTTGGAAATTAATTTTGAGTAGCCAAAGTGTTGAATACAATGGTTTTTGAGCACTTTTCCTCTTAAAACTTGGTTGCACATCAAGTGTTTGTCTTTATGCTTGTAGGGAAGGAAGTTGGAAGGCTTCATAATGATGGTATAGACCTTATCAAAATATTTGGTGGTTTGAAGAAGAGTTTGGAATGGTGATAAGGTGTTTGAAGACTCAAAACCCTTGAAAACCCTTGTTTTTAGGCACATTTATAGGACAATAGTTTTAAGGTCTTGTTAGACCTCTTCATAGCACAAAATTGAAAGATGTCCATAAAGGGTATCCAAATATGTAAGGGTTTCATGAAAGTGTTTTTGCAGTTTGTGGAGTTATAAGCATTTTAGCAGTTTTGGAGGGCTAATTGGGGCTCTTTCCTTGTAGCCCCGTTTTGATCTTTTCTTCAAATCGGGTAAGAAGACAATTGAATAGATCACCAAACCAAGTTGAAATAAGCCTAATAGGATGTTAGACAATTTCCTAGACCTCCTACAACTCTTGGTGAGATATTTTGGTGTTTGGAGCTAAGAAGCAAAGTTGCACTTCTATGAGTCTTGAGAGCAAGTATGAATGAAGATAAGAACTAACATGGTAGAAAGATTTCAAGGTTGGTATGAAGCATAGAGAAGGAAAGAAATCAAAGAATCGGTACCTAAAGAAGTGGAAAAACCTTCAATAATTACCTTTGAGGGAGCTTGCAAGCCAAATTGATTACAAACACACAACTTGAGCCAATTTTTGAGTATCTCCCTATCAGAAACCTTACCCATAATCAGATGATACTACTGCAGATAGTAAGTGTATACAAATGGGGTCTACACATGCAGAAAGGCCAACCGCCTAGAGCTCTCTTCTCAATCACAAAATCGGAGTCACACTGACTACAATTGGATGGTTAAATCCAATAACAATGTACTGCTTCAGAATAACATCTGCAATGCTGGATTCAGTACTAGTTTAATCTCTAACCATGAGTACCAAACACCTTCATAATTTTCCTTCAACCTTCAGCTAATTTCTACATGATTCACATAAGGATTTGCTTATTTTCGCTCTTCAATATTCGTACCCACTCATAATGATGATCTTCAATAAGATCTTACAATCATTTATACAAAACCTAAGACCTTATGTTAAGGTTGGCTCACTAAAGATATTACAATTAAATGAATTATAAATAAGTCTTGATGTGATAAAATATGTTGGCTCAATACATTTACACATTATCCAATCAATAAATCATTTCCAAAACGTGTCGTGCTGATTTGGAATAGATCATGTACCGGTCCATAACCTATACTTATCTGTCGGTAAAGGAAAATTTGTCAACTTGATTAGACCAATAAGAAAAACACCAAATCCAAACATCCAATCTATGTGTTTGACATAACCAAATGATCTCCAGATGATACTAAGTCATCATCACTATCGGTGAACCATATAACTTGCCGGTGAAGCATATACCGGTGATTGTGCATAAGCCAATATCCATGCAATGTGCTCGTTCACTAATAAACAAATATAACCATAGTGCCAAATCAACAATTTATACCTCTAAGAAGATAAGTGTTGACATCAATGACAAAACCAATGCAACACATGAAAAAGTCATCCATAATACCAAGAATCTCCCCCTTTGGCATTGATGGCAACACTAGATGGAAAAACTTCTAAGTGCCAAAAATAGAATGCCAAAAATCAACAACCTCCCAAAATAGATCAATACCAGAAATCAAAACCAAAATACATCTCTCCCCAAAGTACAAAGTTTTTCCATAGATATTTGTTCCCCTTTGACATCAAATGCCAAAGTAGTTAAGAATCAAAACATATCATACAACTAACTACTCCCCCTAAGTAGTAGCTCTCCTTCATCAAAGCCAGAAAAAGATTTTTCTATTAGTCCCTGTTGGTTTGATGCCAATCTTCATCATTCATGTCTTTGCCAGTGAGGAAATTACCCCAAGCTGCTCTCAGAGATATTCAAATGTTTCCTGAGGCAAAGGCTTTGTAAAAATATTTGCAATTTTCTCTTTAGTATTCACATAAACCAATCTCACTTCATTTGCTTCAACATTATCTTTCAGAAAATTGTACTTAATAGAAACATGCTTTGTCTTAGAGTTAAATACCAGATTCTTTGATATATCAATTGCTGTTGAATTATCACATTAAATAATTATCAATTCTTTGCATTTTATCTTTATATCCTTCAACATTTGCTTGATCCATAATACTTGAGTACAATTAGTTGTTGCTACAACATATTCTGATTCTGCTGTAGATAATGATGTACAAGTCTGCTTCTTGCTTATCCATGAAATTAATCTTCTACCAAGAAAGAATGCATCAGCAGTGGTACTCTTTTTGTCATCTACATCTCCTGCCCAATTTGCATCTATGTATTCACATAAATCAAAATTTTCATCTTAGGATACCATAAACCAAGATTTGTTGTGCCTTTTAGGTACCAGCAAATCCTTTTAACTGCTGATTCCTGATTTTCTTTAGGATTTCTTTGAAATCTAGAAACAATACACACTGCATTCATTATATCAGGTTTGGTTTGTGTCAAATACAATAATCCTCCAGTCATAGATTTGTACCTTGTCAGATTTATAGGAGCTGAATCATCCTTTAATGTCAACTTATCAGTTGTAGTCATGGGAGTACTTACCAGTTTGGAGTTTTTCATAACAAATTTCTTTAAAATTTCCTTCAAGTACTTTATTTGACATTTGAATATACCTTTATCTGTTTGTGAAATCTGCAAACCTAGAATTTTTTTTGTCTCTCCAATCATAGACTTTTCAAATTCTTCCTGCATCTTGTTAGCAAAGTCTTTACATAATCCTTCTTCACCTCCAAAAATGATATCATCCACAAATACTTCAATAACCAAAATATCACCATTGGTAACTTTGTAATACAAATTGTTGTCAGCATTACCTTTTGTGTATCCAAGCTTTAAAAGATATTTATCAAGTCTAGCATACCAAGCTCTGGGAGCTTGCTTTAATCCATATAAAGCTTTCCTTAACCTGCAAACCATATCCTTATCATCTGTCAGTGAAAATCCATCAGGTTGTTCAATGTAAACTTCCTCCTCAAGATCTCTATTCAAAAATGCACATTTTACATCCATCTGATAAACTTTATAGTTCTTATGAGCCGCAAATGCAAGAAATAGTCTAACTGCCTCAATTCTGGCTATCGATGCAAAGGTTTCATTATAGTCAATTCCTTCTTTCTGTTAATAACCTTTACAAACTAATATTTCTTTATTTATGATTACTTCACCATCCTCATTAAGTTTATTTCTATATACCCATTTAGTTCCAATTACATTTTTGTCTTTAGACCGGGGAACTAATGTCCAAGTATTATTCTTTTCAATTTGTTCTAATTCATCTTTCATTGCTTTTGTCCAATGTTCATCTTGAGTGCTTCAATAACAGATGCTGGTTCAACTTGAGAAATTAAACATACCTCTTCATTTGCCAATCTTCCTCTAGTCATAACACCTTGATTTTTATTTCCAACTATTTGATTCTTTGAATGATTCAATCTTACATACCTGGGTTTATTCTGATTTACATTCACATGATGTTGTTCTTTAGTCACAATTGAGTTTTATAATGATGCCGGTGTGATTGGATCTACATTCTATACCAGTGCAATCTGTGTTGGTTCATCTATAATCATTTCAACTGCCAATTCTACAAATCTTGAATCTCCTCCAAAATGTTTATCTATCTTCACATTAGTACTCTCAATGATTTTCTGCAATCTTTTATTATAACATCTATATGTCTTACTTCTAGTTGAATAACTAAGAAATATTCTTTCATCACTTCTAGGATCAAATTTGTCAATATACTCATCTCTTCTAATATAGCATTTGCTTTCAAATATTCTGAAATATTTAGGAGTAGGAGTATGACCAAACCATAGTTCATAAGGGGTCTTACCGGTTTCACTTTGATGTGAACTCTATTGAAAGTATAAACTGCTGTATTCACTGCTTCTCTCCCACACACATGAGGTAGATTTGCTTCCATCATCATGGTTCTTGCTACATCCAGAATAGTTATGTTCTTCCTTTCCACAACTCCATTCTGCTAGGGTGTCTGGGGTGCTAATAGTTGTCTTTTGATTCCATTCTCCTCACAAAATGCATTAAATTCTCTAGATGTAAATTCTCCTCCTTGATCTGATCTTAAATATTTGATTTTCTTGCCGGTTTCATTCTCTACCATTGCCTTGTATATCTTGAATCTTCCAAAAGCTTCTGATTTCTCCTTGAGAAAAGTAACCCAACACATTCTAGAATAATCATCAATTATTAGCATAAAGTATCTATCTCCCTGAAGACTTCTTGTTCTTGTTGGACCACATAAATTAGTATGAATTAAATCAAGAATATTATTAGATTTCTTAGAAATGCTCTTAAATGTTGTTCTAACTTGCTTTCCCATTTGACATTCCTTACATACTGGATTGTGAGGTTTCACAATCTTAGGTAAATCCCTTACTGCCTTATTTGAACTGATCTTTACAATACAATCACCAAATTTCATCAATGTGTGAAATCAAACATGTCTTATCACTGGTATTCAAATGAAAGATATTACCTTTAGTCTGATTACCAGTTGCAATCTCCCATCCAGTTCTATTCATGATTTTGCATTTTCCATTCTTGAATTGTAATTGAAATCCTTTTTCCACTAACTGACCAACACTCAAAATATTATGCTTTAAACCTTCTACATAATAAACATTATCAGTATTGTGCTTACCATCCAAAGATATAGTGCCTCTTCCTTTGATTAAACAAGCTTTGTCATCTCCAAATCTTACTAGACCTCCATGAATTTCCTGTAAAGATAATAATTTGCTTTTATCACCAGTCATATGATGTGAGCATCCACTATCTATAATCCATTCATCCTTTTCTTCAATTTTTGCTGCCAGTGCCTGCTCTACTGGTTTGATAATAGGATTCAGCTGATCTTCTTTTATTGCAACAAAATCCCATCCATTATCTGCTGGATCTTCATCTGAATCATCTGTAACACCTTCATCTGCATAGTAACATGACTTATCTATGTTTTTCTTAAATCTATATCTTTGATATTTAGGGTTAGGCTTATATGTTCTTTTTGCGTCCTCCCTTAGTCTTACATGTCTATCAGGACACCTAGAAGCCATATGACTAAATTTATTGCAATTAAAACATTTGAAAGGTTCTTTACCTTCATACTTACTTCCTGTTGGACCTTTAGGCATCTTCCTTGCAAATAGTGCTTCAAGTTCTTCATGTTCTTCATTTTATCTTCTCATATCTTCAAGTTATTTTGCATAAAGTGCTTTCCAATCAATTTTGTTAGATGATGATGCTGATGATGATACTTTGAAATCTATATTAGTTTTGACTATAGCAACAGGACCAAACTCTTCAAGCTCAAATGCAAGAAGTTTTCCAACCAAAGTATCTCTAAAAACTAATGTATTAGGCATTGTTCTCAACTCATTAATAGCAGTCACTTTCATTTTGTAAGTCGGTGGAAAAGATCTTAAAACTTTAGACACAATTTTATCTTCACTTAAGGATCCTCCACAACATTGCATTCCTAAGACAATTTCATTAACTATTTCCATAAATGCAGAAATTATTTCTTCTTCTTCCATTTTTAAATTTTCATGCTTGACCTGGTAACATTCTAGTTTTGCAATCTTGATAGTGGTATCTCCTTCATTCAATATTTCCAATTTATCCCAAATAGCTTTAGCAGTAGATCAGTTTGGTAATCCCATGATTTGCTGATATGCACTTAGAAGTGCTTCTCTAGCTTTGTAATCATTCTCCAAGTCTTTAGCCAATGCTGGTGGATGAGGTTGATTCATAGTAGGACCAAGATAGCCATTCTTAGTAACATCCCATATATCTCTTCCAATGCAGTTCAAATGTGTTTCCATTCTAATCTTCCATATACGATAGTTAGTTCCATCAAGTTTTGGACTGTCCTGCTTGAAAATATTGGTTGCCATAGGATCTCCTCAAGCTGTTAGGCTTTTGCAAAAAGAGGACTTGGCTCTGATACCAATTGTTAGGAACCAGGAAGGACAACTGATAGGGGGGGGGAATCAATTATGAACCAGTTGTCAATACATTACAAATCAAAACCAATTATTTCAACTTGAAACTTAGTGCCGGTAAAATAAACTTAATGCCGATAAAATAGATTAACAGTTATAGCAGTATCGGTATAACTTAATGCATGAAACAGAAAGATAAACAACATCCACAACTCATGACACAAATATTTTGGCATGGAAACCTTGTAATGGGAAAAACCATGGTGGGAAACCTTACCCAGAATCAGATGATACTACTGCAAATAGTAAGTGTATAGAAATGGGGTCTGCACATGCAGAAAGAGTAACCGCCTAGAGCTCACCGCTCAATCACAAAATAGGATTGACATTGACTACAATTGGATGGTTAAATCCAATAACAATGTACTGTTAGATCCTAGAGACAACTGAGAGGGGGGGTGAATCAGTTGTCTAATAAATTCAACCAAAATTAGCTTAACCAAATTTTAATGCTTAATGCCGGTAAACCAAACTTTATGCTAGTAGACAGTTTTATCAGTTAATTGTAGTACCAGTAAAGATTAATGCATGAAACAGAAAGACAACAACATCCACAACACATAACACAAATATTTGTATGTGGAAACACTGTAAGGGGAAAAACCACGGTGGGAATTCTTACCCAAAATCAGATGATACTACTGCAGATAGTATGTGTGTACAATATGGATTCTGCACATGCAGAAAGGCCAGTTGCCTAGAGCTCACTGCTCAATCATAAAATGAGATTCACACTTACTACAATTGGATGGTTAAATCCAATTATAATGTACTGCATAAAATAGCATCTTCATATGCTAGATTCAGTACCGGTTTAGTTCTGATTGCCTTCACAAAAACCTTCCTTCAACCTTCAAATGATGTCTGCGTGTATAGCTCTGCTTATTTTTGCATATACCTTATTACAATTCTTTTTTTTTGTATATCAATCTCACAAATGAGATCTTACATTTATACCACAACCTAAGACCAATTGAATAGGTTGGCTCACTAAAAGATATTACAATAAAATTAATTACAAATAAATCATTATGCGATGCATGATGTCAGCTCAATGCATTTACAATAATAATAAATCATCTCCATAACATGTCGTGCTGATCTGGAATAGATATGCCTACCGGTGCATAACCTGGACCTATTTGCTGGTAACAACAAATATGCAAACCCGAATAGTCCAATAACCAAATCGCCAAAAGCAAGTGATCAAATAATGTCTTCAACATAACTAAGTAGTCTCCAAGTCATTCCAAGTGCTGGTGAACAATATAATCTGCCGATGAACCAGATACCAGTGACTCTGCATAAGTCTCTGACTTGATGGTGAACATAACCAAGGATCTCCAAGTGCTAATAAGTGTTGACAGGTGATGACAGGTGTTGACATCAATGACAAAACTATATCAACATATCCAAAATACCATCAATCTCCCAAAGAGATCATTAACCATAAATCAAAATACAGATACATAGAGTAATCAATCTCTCCAATAATCTCTCCCCAAAGTAACAATCTCTCCCCCTTTGACATCAAATGCCAAAGCATTACAAAAACTAGTTTTGAATACAAAATACCAACTTAGTATACTAACGACTCCCCCTAAGAAGTAGCTCTCCTCATCAAAGCCAAAATAAAAGATTTCTTTGTTAATTCTGTCGATTGATGAAAAACATCAATTGTCTAAGTCTCTACCGGTGGAGGTAGGACTCCAAGTTGCTCTGTAAGATATTCAAAAGTTTCCTTAGGCAAAGGCTTTGTAAAAATATCTGCAATTTGTTTTTTAGTATTCACATAAACCAATTTCACTTCTTTTGCTTCAACATTCTCTTTTAGAAAATTAAATTTGATAGAAACATGTTTAGTCTTAGAGTGAAATACTAGGTTGTTTGATATATCAATTGCTGCCATATTATGACAATAAATAGTTATAGGTTCCTTGCATTTTACCTTTATGTCCTTCAACATTTGTTTGATCCATAATACCTATGTACAATTAGTTGCTGCTGCAACATATTCTGATTCTACTGTTGATAGACTTGTACAACTCTGTTTCTTGCTCAACCATGAAATTAGTCTGCTACCAAGAAATAATGCTCTGCTGGTGGTGCTTTTTCAGTCATCCACATCTCCTACCCAATTAGCATTTGTGTATGCACATAAGTCAAAATTTTAATCTCTAGGATACCATAAACCAAGATTTGTAGTGCCTTGTAGGTATCGAAAAATCCTTTTCACTACTGATTCATGATTTTCTTTAGGATTACTCTGAAATCTTGAAACAATACATACTACATTCATAATATCAAGTCTTGTTTGTGTTAAATATAGTAAACCTTCTATCATAGACTTGTATCTAGTCAGATTAACAGGTGTTGATTCATCTTTCAACGATAATTTATCAGTTGTAGTCATAAGTGTGCTTACTGGTTTACAGTTTTCCATGCCAAATTTATTTTGTAATTCCTTCAAGTACTTAGATTGACATAGGAATATACCTTTATCAGTCTGTGAAATCTACAATCCTAAAAATAATTTTATCTCTCCAATCATAGACATTTCAAATTCTTGCTGTATTTTGTTAGAAAAGTCTTTACACAATCCATCTTCCCCTCCAAAGATTATATCATCAACAAAAACTTCAATAACCAAGATGTCATCATTAGTCACTTTTTAGTATAGATTGTTGTCAGCATTACCTTTAGTGTATCCAAGCTTCAAAAGATATTTGTCCAATCTAGCATACCAAGCTCTAGTAGCTTGTTTTAGACCATATAAAGCTTTCCTTAACTTGCAAACCATGTCTTTGTTATCTGTCAAAGAAAATCCATTGGGCTTTTCAATATAAACTTCTTCTTCAAGATCTCCATTCAGAAATGCACATTTAACATCCATTTGATATACTTTGTAGTTCTTGTGTGCTGCAAAAGCCAATAAAAGTCTGACTGCCTCAATTCTAGCTATCAGTGCAAAAGCTTCATTGTAATCAATTCCTTCTTTATGTGAATATCCCTTACACACTAATCTTGCTTTGTTTCTGATTACCTTACCATCTTCATTAAGTTTATTTCTGAAAACCCATTTAGTTCCAATTACATTTTTGTCTTTAGCTCGGGGAACTAATGACCAAGTGTTATCTCTTTCAATTTGTTCCAATTCATCTTCCATTGCTTTAATCCAATATTTATCTTCACATGCCTCATTAGTTTATGTAGGTTCAATTTTATAAATAAGACATACCTCTTCATTTACCAATCTTCCTCTATTAATAACTCCTTGAAATTTGTTTCCAATTATATGATCTTCAGAATGATTTAATCTTACATACCGGGGTATTTTTACTCGCTGTTGTTCTTTAGTGACTGTTTAATCCTCAGATGATACCGGTGTAACTGGATCACCATTCTGTACTGGTGTATTCATAGTAGGTTCATTTATGGTTATCTCTATTGCCGGTTCAGAGTCTGTATACCTTGAATTTCCTCTAAACCATTCATCAATCTTCACATTTGCACTCTCAAAAATTTTCTGCAATCTCTTGTTAAAACATCTATATGCCTTTCTCTTAGATGAATAACCAAGAAATATTCCTTCATCACTTGTAGGATCAAATTTTCCAATATACTCATCTCTTCTAATATAGCATTTACTTCCAAATATTCTGAAATATTTAAGAGTAGGAGTATTACCAAACCATAGTTCATGAGGGGTCTTACCGGTTTCACCTCTGATGTGAACTCTATTGAATGTATAAACTGTTGTATTGACCACTTCTCTCCAGTATATATGAGGTAGATTTGCTTCTGATATCATACTTTTGGCTGCATCCAAGATAGGTCTATTTTTCCTTTCCACAACTCCATTCTGCTAGGGTGTCTGGGGTGCTGATAGCTGTCTTCTGATCCCATTCACTTCACATAATGTATTAAATTTCTTAGATGTGAATTCACCTCCTTGATCTAATCTCAAACATTTAATTTTCTTGGTGGTTTCATTTTCTACCATCACCTTGAATAGTTTGAATTTCCCAAATGCTTCAAATTTTTCCCTGAGAAAAGTAACCCAACACATTCTAGAATAGTCATCAATGATTAGCATAAAATACATATCTCATTGTATACTTCTAGTTCTTGCTAGACCACATAAATCAGTATGAATTAAATCAAGAACATTGTTAGACTTCTCTGAATTACTCTTGAAAGTTGCTCTAACTTGCTTTCCAAATTGACATTCCTTACATACCGGATTGTGGGGTTTAACAATCTTAGGTAAATCTCTTGTTGCCTTAGTTATACTGATTTTCACAATGCAATCAAAATTTACATGAGAAAGTCTCTTATGCCATAACCAACTTTCATCAATATGTGCAATCAAACATGCTTGCTCATTGTTGTTCAAATGAAAGATATTACCTCTAGTTTGATTACCGGTTGCAATTTCCAAACCAGTTTTGTTTAAGATTTTGCATTGACCATTCTTGAATTGTAATTGAAATCCTTTCTCAACTAATTGACCAACACTCAAAAGATTATGCTTCAAAGCTTCAACATAGTAAACATTATCAATATTGTGCTTACCATCAAAAGATATGGTGCCTTTTCCTTTGATCAAGCAAGCTTTATCATCTCCAAATATTACTAGACCTCCATTGTATTCCTAAAAGGTTAAGAATTTACTATCACCAGTCATGTGATGTGAACATCCTAAATCAATAATCCATTCATCCTTATCTTCAATTTTAGCTACTAGGGATTGCTCTACTGGTTGAACAATAGGTGCCAGTTGATCTTCTATTATAGAAACAAAATCCCATCCATTGTCTGTCGGATCCTCATCAGAATCATCAGTAACTCCTTCATCAACATAATAACAAGATTTGTCTCTATTCTTCTTAAACTTGTATTTCTAATAATTAGGGTTAGGCCTGTATGTTCTCTTAGCTTGTTCTCTTAATCTTGCATGTCTATCAGGACATCTAGAAGCCATTGACCAATCTTATTATAGTTAAAATATTTAAAGGGTGCTTTACCTTCACACTTACTTCCAATTGGACCTTTAGGCATTTTCCTTGCAAATAGTGCTTCAAGTTCTTCATTTTCTCTCCTGCTTTCTTCAAGTTCTCTTGCATAGAAGGCTTTCCAATCAGATTTATCAAATGATGATGATGATGCTATAGATGATGGTGATGCCTTGAAAGCTAGATCTATCTTAATAGTAGTAATAGGACCAAATTCCTCAAGTTCAAAAGCTGAAAGTTTTCCAACCGAGGTGTCTCGCATTAGGCATTGTTCTCAATTCATTTATAGCAGTAACTTTCATTTTATATGTCAGTGGCAAAGCTCTTAATACTTTAGAAACAATCTCATCTTCACTTAAGGTTCCTCCACAACATTTAATACCCAAAATAATTTCATTTACTCTTTCCATAAAAGTAGAAATTCTTTCATCTTCTTCCATTTTCAGACTTTCATACCTGACCCGGAAGCATTCAAGTTTTGCAATTTTGACTGTGGAATCTCCTTCATTCAATGTTTCCAGTTTTTCCCAAATAGCTTTAGCAGTAGATCTGTCTGAAAATCCCATGACTTGCTGATCTGATAATGCGCTCAAAAGTGCTTCTCTTGCTTTGTAATCATTTTCCTCATCTTTAGCTAGGTTAGGTGGATTAGGTTGACCTTGAGTAGGAGTAGTATAACCATTCTTTGCAACATCCCTTATATCTTTTCCAATGCAATTCAAATGTGTCTCCATCCTGATCTTCCAAATGCCATAGTTAGTTCCATCAAGTTTCAGACTATCCTTCCTGAAATAGTTAGAAGACATTGGATCTCCTCAAGCTATTAAACTTCTGTGAAAAGAGGACTAGGCTCTGATACCAATTGTTAGATCCTGAAGACAACTAAGAGGGGGGGTGAATCAGTTGTCTAATAAACTCAACCAAAATTAACTTAACCAAAACTTAATGCTTAATGCCGGTAAACCAAACTTTATGCCAGTAGACAATTTTATCAGTTAATTGCAGTACCGGTAAAGATTAATGCATGAAATAGAAAGACAACAACATCCACAACACATAACACAAATATTTGTATGTGGAAACCCTGTAAGGGGAAAAACCATGGTGGGAAGCCTTACCCACAATTAGATGAGACTACTGCAGATAGTATATGTGTACAATATGGATTTTGCACATGCAGAAAGGCCAGATGCCTAGAGCTCATTGCTCAATCACAAAATGAGAGTCACACTTACTATAATTGGATGCTTAAATCCAATGATAATGTACTGCATAAAATAGCATCTTCATATTCTCAATTCAGTACCGGTTTGCCTTCACAAAAACCTTCCTTCAACCTTCAAATGATGTCTGCGTGTATAGCTCTTCTTATTTTCACATATACCTTATTACAACTCTCTTTTTTTGTATATCAATCTCACAAATGAGATCTTACATTTATACCATAACCTAAGACCAATTGAATAGGTTGGCTCACTAAAAGATATTACAATAAAATCAATTACAAATAAATCATTATGCGATGCATGATGTCGTCTCAATGCATTTACAATAATAATAAATCATCTCCATAACGTGTCATGTTGATCTAGAATAGATATGCCTACCGGTGCAAAACCTGAACCTATTTGCCGGTAACAACAAATATGCAAACCTGAATAGTCCAATAACCAAATCGCCAAAACCAAGTGATCAAATAATGTCTTCTACATAACCAAGTAGTCTCCAAGTCATTCCAAGTGTCGGTGAACAATATAATCTACCGGTGAACCAAATATCAATGACTGTGCATAAGTCTCTGACTTGTCGGTGAACATAACCAAGGATCTCCAAGTGTTGATAAGTGTTGGTAGGTGATGATAGGTGTTGACATCAATGACAAGACCATATCAACATATCCAAAATACCGAGATGTACTGCTTCAGAATAGCATCTACAATGATAGATTCAGTACCGGTTTAAGCTTTGACAATGAGTGCCAAACATCTTCATAACCTTCCTTCAACCTTTAGATAATGTCTGCGTGATTCACACAAGGATCTTCTTATTTTCACTCTTCAATATTCGCACACACTCATAATGATGATCTTCAATAAGATCTTACAATCATTTATACAAAACCTAAGACCTTATGTTAAGGTCGGCTCACTAAAGATATTACAATTAAATCAATTATAAATAAGTATTGATGCGATACAATATGTCAGTTCAATACATTTACACATTATCCAATCAATAAATCATTTCCAAAACATGTCATGCTGATCTGGAATAGATATCATGTACCGGTCCATAACCTAGACTTATCTATTGGTAAAGACAAATCTGTCAACTCGATTAGACCAATAAGAAAAACACCAAATCCAAACATCCAATCCATGTCTTCGACATAACCAAATGATCTCCAGATGATACTAAGTCATCATTACTGTCAGTGAACCATATAACTTGCCGGTGAAGCATATACCGGTGACTGTGCATAAGCCAATATCCATGCAATGTGTTGGTTCACTAATAAACAAATATAACCATAGTGTCAAATCAACAATTTATACCTCTAAGAAGATAAGTGTTGATATCAATGACAAAACCAATGCAACACATGACGAAGTCATCCATAATACCAACATTATCAAGTGGGTATCTGTTACCATTTTTTAATAACTTTTGAACTCCTTGTCCAAATTTGAAATAAATTATACATTATTGTTCTACACTTCATTCTTTACACTTCCATTTTTTTTTGTATTTTTTGTTATTTTGGTACAAGTTATGTGACACGCACAAATAGGTATCTGATTCTCAGGATGCATCGGCTTAGAAAATTCATAAAAAAAAACTTAACAAAATATTTCAAAAAATATAGAACTTCTACTACTCACTCTTAGCTATCTTTCTACCAAAGGGTTTTTCAAAATACTAAATGCAACAGTAATATTTTTGATCGCACTCCAAACACTATGTTATGTTTTGCTGAAAAAAATAGGAACACTTTTGTGTCTGCAAAATATTTGACCCCTTTAATCTTATCCATTTTTGGAAAACTTTAGTAGTTTAGAAACTAGATTCAGAGTACTACAATTCTTGTTGTTTAGGTATCTTTAAGTTTTGAGTGAACGAGTCTCAAATTTCTCCTCCAAAGTTATCTTTAGCTGATTTATGAAAAAAAGTGGTCACTTATACCCCCCTTGTTGTTTACCATCTTGGTGAACTTACCCCATTCTAATATATACACATTATTTCCTATTCCCTATAGTTGCACTCATAGATTTGCCAATTCTTTTACCTTCCTAGAAACACTTCGAACAAAAGCACACATTATTTTAGTTTTTTCCACATATAGTTTGAAAGATCAAAATATAGGCTTGACTACTTGTGATAAGAACTTAAGTAGCAAATAAAATTTCTCTTCTCTAGTATAGGTTTTCATTTAGATCTCTTTTCTATATAAGAATTTTTAATTATTTTTTGGATTAAATTAGTTCCATTTAATTTTTTATCATACTTGGAGTGATTGATGTTAGAGTAATTAGAAAATTATCTAATTATTTAATTGATTATGTCTTTTAATTACTTTATTCACTTAAGCTAAACATAGGTGCCTTTTCCTTTTATTAAATTAGGCTAATAATC
The DNA here is from genome assembly GCF_030272615.1 of Cryptomeria japonica. Taxonomy (NCBI): domain Eukaryota; kingdom Viridiplantae; phylum Streptophyta; class Pinopsida; order Cupressales; family Cupressaceae; genus Cryptomeria; species Cryptomeria japonica. The sequence goes on from NC_081414.1 coordinate 681,775,958, forward strand.
GCTTAAGTTGTCTCATTCATTATGATTGTTACACTTGACACTAGTTAATTTAATCTAGCTTTAGGGTTTTAATTTGGGGTTTCATTCATCCTTTTCATAAACATTTATTCTTTCATTTGTACCAAAATCTTGTGTGCAATCAATACAAAATTCTTAGCTTGTGTTGAGCATATTATTTTTGCTTGATCTTTTTTTTGTGACAGGTGGTGTGCTTGTAGATGATTCATGGCTTGGGAGGTTAAATCATCAACTTCTACATGGTATTAGAGTAGATCTACTAAGTTCCTGTCTAAAATATTGAGGGATCCAACCTTGAGAGAATTTTCTATGAATTTTTGTACTTTTTTAATTTGTTATCATGGATCCAAATAATATTACTGCCATCACTCCTTTCAACTCCTATAGTTGGAAAAAACAAATGGAGATTAATCTGAAGAAATAGGGGTTATACAGAGTGACCATGGGTACAAAAATTGAGCCTAATAGTGTTGCTAGGAAGATAAAGTGGTTAAATAGGTGTGATGAGGATTGTTATACATTATGCATGCCTATGTCTCCTATTCTTCTCTTTGATATTGAGTCTTGCACTACACCCCATCAAATTTGGACTACATTGGAGTCCTTATTTAGGAACCAAGATGCATTGAGGGGATTTCAATAGGAGAATGAGATTATTGGCTTGAATCCTTTATATTTTGATAGCATCCAATAATTATTCACCAAAATCAGGTCTCTCAAGTTGTAGGTGCAATAGTGTGGTATTGAGAAGGACTCTCATTTGATTATCTCTATCCTTGCCAAACTTGGTCTTAATTATTCAATTTTTGTTTCTACCTTTCATGCCACCAAAGATGCATCCAACACCAGGTGATCCATGCCTTCACTTGATGAGTTTTATTCACAACTTACTCAAGGGTAAACAAAATTTATTTAGAGGGATAGATTGTAGTCTTCAAAATCATAGGCTCTTCTTTCTTCCTAGAGTACCATAGGTCAAAAAGCTTCACATGGAAAAGGTAAGAAATAAAAACACAAGGATTCAAAGATAAATGAGTAGGCCAAGGACACATAATCATGTGATTCTTTGGATTCTTCTTCCTCTTCCAAGAGGTCATCATTGAAGGAGGATAAGCTAAATTGTGCATATTGCACTAAGATAGGGAATGATGAGCATCAATGTTATAAAAAGTAGATTGATGAGTTGATAGATCTTCTTCAGATGAATCATATTTAGCTGCCTTCATCTATTTTATCCTCTTATACCACTTCATGACCTTCACATTTTGGGTTTGCTTCTATGGTATATAGTGCAGACATGATGAAGGGTCATTCTCTCTTTTGAATCCACACATCTTTACTATAGTATATGGATTCTTGATTTAGGATCCTCTCATTATATGACTTCATCTATGGGTATGTTATCTTCATATGAGCCTTGCACATTACCACACATCTTGATGGGTAATAACAATCACATGAGTCTTCCTAGGAGGGGTTCTATTGAAGTTGATGATGACACATTTAATGATGTACTATATGCTCCTTAGATTTATCATCCAATCTCCTTTTTCATATATTAGGTTACTCATAGTAGGTAGGGTAAGACAACCAAGTTCACACCCAGATTAGTTCTTATCAGAGACCTACATAGTAGATGGATCATTAGAGTTGGGATTGTTAATCATTCATCACAATTATATAATCTCACATTTTTCTCCCAAAAATCATGACATTCCATTGACTTGTCCTAACTCTCATTGTTGGCATTACATGGAGATTGCATTGATGAAGTATAGTGTTGTCATTGATGTCAATAGTAACCAGTAATGAAGATGTATTGCAACTGGTAATGATGTAGTAAGGCAACTAGTATTATTAATGAAGTAGAGAGATCAGCCGGTAACCCTAACCAGTTGATAAGCAGAACCCTAACTAATGGAGCTTGGAGAATTGGTTGTGATGATCTATGACCAAATGGTGATCGAAGATGAAGATACCACATAAGCATGATGCACGTGATGAGTTTCAAGGTGGATTTGGTGCATAGAGATAACCATTTATCTTGGGAAGATCAATTTCATAGCATGAAGTGATAAATGTGTGATGAGCTATAGGATCCAATGTGCAGTGATCTAGGAGGACTTGAAGTTGTCTAGAACAATGTGTAGTTGATTGCTATATAATCTAACAGTCAAGATTGAATCGATATGTTTGTAATCTCTATGATATTTTTAGGTTTTGTGTTGTGCTACCAACCTATTTTATTTTCTTATAAGGTCGATGATTTGTTTCAATGTTGTGTTGGCAAATTTGGTTAAGTGTGATTGTTGACGAACTAGGAGGTGTGTCTGCAGAATGTTGTGAAGGGAGATATGAGTAGAAAAGGATCTGATTAAGTAAGGAAGTGCTATTTCTAGATCAGAAAAGAACCTGTTGTTCTCTAACCATTACAACAGTTAAATCCCTTAACCGGGTAAGCTTTAACATGGTTGTTGTTGAAATCCTCTAACCAAGTGATCCATTAGCTTGGACTTGAAATCTTCCGCTGAGGTTACCTTTAACAGGGTATTGTAGTCAATCCCTTAACTGGGTGATCCTTAAATGGATTTGTTCTTAACATGACATTATTCTATAAGCTTCTAACAAGGTGTGGCTCCTAACAGGGTGAACTTCAGAAGAGCTCAAAATAATTGTGGGTATTCATCCCCACCGTGGCTTTTCCCATTTGGGTTTCCACGTGAAAAATCATTGTGTCAAGTGGTGAATGATTTTGTGGATGTGTTTTGATATTGTTGATATGAATGATTGGTAAATCCACTTAGATATGTTTAGATGACCAGAAATGATCTGAAATGAGCTATTACTGATATTAGTGAAGTGGTTTAATATTTTGGTTAAATGGTATTTGAGTTTCAGATCTGTTGCATTGTATGATTGATGTTTTGGTCAATCGGTAAAGTTTGATAGTGCAGTTGCAATTTTTGATATAGTGACTAATCCGGTTTGTTTAGTGATTGGTTTATGAGTTGAAATTTTGTTTGGTGAAAGTTTAGTTTATTTTCTATCTATTGATTCACCCCCCCCCCCTCTTAATAGTTGACCAGATCCTTATAGTTTCATCATATTATCAATTGGTATCAGAGTTGTCTAGGTCCTCTTGAGTTTAAGACTAATAGCTTGAGGTAAAGATCTAGGAGAACATGATGAAGAAAGAAGGTTTGAAGTTCAATAGGGAAAACTACATAATCTGGAGTGATAAGATGAAGATCTATATCAAGAGATTAGGAAGTCAATATTGGGAACATGTTGTTACTAAATATAACTTGCCTAGTGGGATTCTAATAGATGATCAAAAGAAGGAGCAACAGGGGAACAGTCAAGCATTGGAGGCCGTCATCAGTTCCTTGTCCGATTCAGAATATGTTGATGTTCATGGATTGGAGACTGCATATGAAGTATGGAAGAAACTGGAAGATATCTATAGTGGTGATGAGCATGTTAAGATTGCCAGATAAGAGATTTTGAGAGAAAAATTTGCTGATATGCGGATGGCTGAAGGAGAAAACATTAAATAGTATGGTCAGAGGATCAAGGAGATAGTCCGAGAAATCAAAAGTGTTGGAGGTAGAGTGGAGGATACCACTATGGTTAGCAAGGTGTTAAGAACCCTTCTATCGGTCTACGCTATCCGAGTTGCAGCCATTCAAGAACTCAAATCTATTGATAAGACAAAGATAACTCTTCATTCTCTCATTGGTAAATTAACTATATTTGAATTAAATGGTTTTGATGGAATTGTTCAGAGATCAAAATTTGCATTTAGAGCCTCTGTTTCAACCCCATCGGTAAGGAAAAGAAGAGAAGTGAGTTACAATCATGAGTCTAGATCCAATAGAGAGGTAGATGATGAAGATAGTCTAATTGAGCTTGAAGCATTATTGGCCAAGCGGTTAGCCAGAGGTACTGGTAAGTATAGAGGTAAACTACCTTTGAAATGTTTTGCATGTAACCAAATTGGACATATTGTTGCTAATTGTCCAAATGGAGATAATGAGCAAAAATGTGAGAAGTATAGGAAGTATAAAGGCAAAGGTAAAAGACATTGTCTCATTGCAGTGGATGGAAGAATTACAGATGAAAAATCTAAGGAAGATGCAAATGAGGAGCTTGTATTTGTTTCTATTAAAGAAGAGATATATCAGAAGGCATTGGTCTCTCACATGGATAGTTCAAATGATTGGTTTATAGATAGTGGTTGTTCACACCACATGACCAGTGACCGGAGTAATATTCTTACTTTCAGGGAATTTGATGGAGGTGTTGTGAGATTTGGGAATGACTCACCCTGCACGGTGAAAGGGAAAGGATCCATCTCTTTGAATGGTAAAAGAAGTGCAGATGATGTCTATTGGGTTGGAGGAATGAAACACAATCTTTTGATTGTTTCTCAACTCAATGAAAAAGGTTACCCACTGTAATTCAAGAATGGAGTCTATAAGATTTATGGAAGAAAAGGTGAACTGATTGCAGTAGGAAAACATTCCAGAGGTAACTTGTTTCATTTAAACTCTAAAGTCAATAGTTGTTTAATTGCAAAAGTAGAAGATAGTTGGCTTCGGCATCAAACATTCTATCATGTAAATTTTGATAACATTGTAAGAGTCAGTAAGTCCAAATCAGTAAGAGGTTTGCCACAGTTGGACAAATTGGTGAATGCTTTGTGCAAGGAATGTTAGTTAGGGAAAATGACATCCTCAACCTTCAAGAGTGAATCTTTCTCAGCTGAACATTTGCTAGATTTGGTTCATAATGACATTTGTGGACCAATGAGGACTAGGAGTATTCACGGTGATTGGTACTTCATGATATTTACCAATGATTTCTCAAGAATGATGTGGGTCACATTCTTGAAAGACAAGACAAAAGCATTCAACAAGTTTAAGGAATTTAGAGCCTTAGTTGAAAATGAAAGTGGAAGAAAGATTAAGTTCTTAAGAACTGATCAAGGTGGTGAATTTACTTTAGAGGAATTCACTAGATACTATGAAAAAAATGGAATTAAGAGGTTGCTTTCTACACCTAGGACACCACAACAGAATGGTATTGCAGAAAGAAACAACCAGTCAATAGTTGAAGTTGCTAGGACTATGCTAATTCAAGGAGGTGTAGCTAAGATATTCTGGAGAGAAGCCGTCAACACAACTATTTACATAATGAACCAGATACTGGTTAAAAGAGGTAAGGACAAAACTCCCTATGAGTACTGGTATGGTAGATCACCTAATATAAGTTACTTCAAAAATTTTGGTATTTTTTTTTTTGTCAAGAGAGGTGATTATATTAGTAAGTTTGATGCCAAGAGTGATGGAGGTAGATTTCTTGGTTACTTCACCAAGAGCAAATCTTACAAGTATTACAACAACCAGGCTAAGAAGATCAATGAAAGTGTCAATGTCCGAGTTGATGAATTTCCTGAAAGTTTAGGTGAAACCAGCAAGGAGAAGGAAGAAGAAGAACCTTACACATTGTGTTTTTGGAACCAGAACTAGTAAAGCCAGAAGTTGGTGAACAAAACATAGAAGCCCTAGTTCAACCGAAACAGGAAGGTCCAACAGAAGATGAAGAAAGTGAAGAAGAAGAAGAACCTGAAAAAACAAGATCATGTTATTTCAAGGTATGTTAGATTCAATCATAGCCCTAATTAGATTATTGGAGACAATAATGCAGGTGTGATAACTAGAACAAGGCTAAGAGAGAACTCTTGTATTATTTCCACCATTGAGCCTAGAACTGCAAAATAAACCTTTGAAGATGAAGACTGGATCAAGGCAATGGAAGAAGAACTTGACCAGATAGAGAAGAACAATACATGGTCACTGGTACCCAGACTGGAGAACAAGAATGTAATAAGAAAAAAATGGGTATTCAAAAACAAACTGAATGAAGATGGAGTAGTGGTCAGGAATAAAGCTAGACTGGTATGCAAAGGATATGCACAAGAAGAAGGTGAAGACTATGGTGAGACATTTTCACCAATTGCAAGATTGGAAGGAGTAAGGACTCTACTTGCATTTGCAACATACATAGGATTCAGAGTATATCAGATGGATGTGAAATTGACATTCCTAAATGGAATATTGGAAGAGGAAGTCTACATTGAACAACCAGATGGTTATGCTTTAACTGTAGAAAAGGATATGGTGTGCAAATTACATAAGGCATTATATGTATTGAAGAAAGCACTAAGAGCATGGTATGAAAGATTTTACTCTCACTTAGTGAAGATAGGATTTCAGAGAACCAGTGAAGATAGTAACATATATCTGAAGATAGAGGGAGATAAGATATTGGTAAGTGAGGTATTTGTGGATGATATCATTTTTGGAGGAATGATGATATGTGTCATGATTTTGCTAATGAGATGAAGACTGAATTTGAGATGTCACTGGTAGGTGAGATAAAAAAAATTCATAGGTTTGCAAATCCAACAGATGAAGGAAGGTATTTTTATCACACAGTCCAAATATGTGAAAGAAGTGTTGAATACTTTTGGAATGGGAGACTGTAAACCAGATAGAACACCAATGGTTACATGCTGTAAATTGTCTAAGGAAGATGATTCTGCATCAGTTGATGAAAAGGAGTTCATGTCCATGATAGGTAAACTATATTATGTTGTCCACAATAGATCAGACATTGCTCATGCAGTAGGATTGGTTGCCAGATTTCAGAAAAGCTCAAAGGAGTCACACATGGTTGCAAGCAAAAGAATTTTTAGATACCTAAAAGGCATAATTGATGATGGATTATGGTATCCATATGCAGGAGACTTTGATTTAAAAGTCTATACAGATGCAGATTGGGAAGGCAATGTTGATGACAGGAAGAGTACAACCGAAGGAGCATTTTTTCTTGGAGGCAAAATAGTGTCTTGGAGCAACAAGAAACAAAGTTGTATCTCTCAATCAACAACATAAGTTGAATATGTTGCAACTTATATGAATTGTACCCAGGCAATTTGGATGAAACATATTTTGTAAGGTTTCAAGTTGAAGATATCAAAATCGGTAAGAATTTTTTGTGATAACAGAAGTGCTATAAACATTTCTAAGAACCCGATGTTGCATGCCAAAACAAAGCATATTGAGTTGAAGTATCATTTCCTGAGAGAGAAAGTGCAAAGTAAAGATGTGTCACTAAGAATGTATCTACTAAAGAATAGTCATAAGATATCTTTACTAATACTCTACCTAAGGCTACACTTGAGTATCTTAGAGGAAAGTTAGGGGTTGTACCCCTACATGAAGTCAATTAAGAAGATGCGGAAGCCATCAATCCTGGAGCCTATTGAAAATCTTGAAGCAGGACTGGTGAAGAGTGGAGCTACTCCATAGGGGGAGCAGCTAGTTGCAGATCGATGAAGCGTGAAATTGTATGGTTTACCTTCACTTTGGCATTTCTTTCAAAGGGGGAGAAGAACTATATATGATTTATATCCAGTTACCAACTAGAGACATAAAGATACAGTTGAATGAGAGTATATGGAAAAATGTAAACCAAGATTCCTATACTTGTGTATACTCTTTACTCTCAATCATCAAAATCAATGGGTATTGATATTTGTATTGCCATCAATGCCAAAGGGGGAGATTGTTGGCATTGCATTAAGATTGCATTGATGAAGTATAGTGTTGTCATTGTTGTCAATGGTAATCGGTAATGAAGATGTATTTCAATCGGTAATGATGCAGTAATGCAACTAATATAATTAATGAAGCAGAGAGACAACCAATAACCCTAACCAGTTGATAAGAAGAACCCTAACTAATGGAGTTTGGAGAATCAGTTGTGATGATCTATGACCAAATGGTGATCAGAGATGAATATTCCATGTAAGCATGATGCACATGATGAGTTTCAAGGTGGATTTGGCACATAGAGATAACCATTTATCTTGGGAACGATCAATTGAATAACATGAAGTGAAAAATGCGTGATGAGCTATAGGATCCAATGTGCGGTGATCCAGGAGCACTTGAAGTTGTTTAGAACAATGTGTAGTTGATTGCTATGTAATTTAACAGTCAAGATTGAACCGATATGTTTGTAATCTCTATGAGATTTGTAGGTTTTGTGTTGTGTTACCAACCTATTGTATTTTCTTATAAGGTCGATGATTTGTTTCAATGTTGTGTTGGAAAATTTGGTTAAGTGTGATTGTTGCCGAACCAGGACGTGTGTTTGCAGAATGTTGTGAAGGTAGATAGGAGCAGAAAAGGATCTGATTAAGCAAGGAAGTGCTATTTCCATATTAGCAAAGAACCTATTGTTCTCTAACCATTACAACAGTTAAATCCCTTAACTGGGTAAGATGTAACAGGCTTGTTGTTGAAATCCTCTAACCGGGTGATCCACTAGCTTGGATTTGAAATCCTCCATCGAGGTTACCTTTAAGAGGGTATTACCATTAACAGGGTATTGTAGTCAATCCCTTAACTGAGTGATCCTTAACTGAATCTGTTCTTAACAAGACATTATTGTATAAGCTTCTAACAAGGCTTGGCTCCTAACAGGGTAAACTTTAGAAAAGTTCAAAATCCTTTTGGGTATCTATCCCCACTGTGGTTTTTCCCATTTGGGTTTCCACGTGAAAAATCATTGTGGCAAGTGGTGATTGATTTTGTGGATGTGTTTTGATATGGTTGATATGAATGACTAGTAAATCCACTTAGACATGTTTAGATGACTGGATATGTTATGAAATGAGCTATTAATGATATTAATGAGGTGGTTTAATGTTTTGGTTAAATAGTATTTGAGTTTCAAATCTGTTGCATTGTATGATTGATGTTCTGGTCAACCGGTAAAGTTTGACAATGCTGTTGCAGTTTTTGATACAATGACTAAATCGGTTACTTTAGTGATTGGATTCTGAGTTGAAAGTTTGTTTGGTGAAAGTTTAGTTTATTTTCTATCTACCGATTCACTCGCCCCCTCTCAGTAATTGACCAGATCCTTATAGTTTTATCATATTATCACTCATGCATTGAGAGTGGATTAGGTATCTAAGGAGAGGTTTGGTCACTTGAACCTATGTGTGTTTCAACCATCCACTATGGTGCGTAGGAATTGTGTTAAGCCTCCTCCTCTACCTCCTACTTGTTCAGAGACAAGTTTAGTTCACTAGGTTGCTAGTTCTCTTCAAGTTTCTACTTTGTGGGATGAGTACCTTTTAGATATTGCACGATTATTTGATAAATCACATACTCCAGACATTAGGGACATGATTGAGGATATTACATTCCTCTTTGTCGGTAGATTGAACATTCTCATCATCCCATCTTTATTACGCTTAGAGGTTGTTCATTCCGTACTTCACAATTGTTTGGATTTGCTTTAGTTGATTTGACATCTTTTGATTCCAACATGTGCATACTTGAGTAGTTTTCATAACAATATCATGAGACTATTCCTTCTACCTCCTTTCATGGATTTTATTCTACCTTGGTTGTTGAATTTATTTCTTCCTAAGGGGTGGAACATTGTTTTCCATTTTGGAATCTTCATCAGCATTCATCCTCAATCCTTAATCTTTGGCATTGGAGCTTCTCTCCTATGGGCGGATATATCATCTCTTCCTTTATCTCTTGTGGGTGAATATTGATTGTACTTATGCGACCAATTCAGTACTTGAGGGGATATTTAGAGTCTTTCATGCTTAGTCACATGTACTCTTTTTCATTTCTTTTTCTCTATTTTGGAGAGGAGTTTTGTTCCATTGGGTTTTCTCCTTTTCTCTATTTGTGAGAGTTACATTGGTTTGTACATAGGTAACAAATCTGGCCTTAGTTGTTAGGACCCATTCATGCTTTCATTTTCATTCATCATTAGCTCTTTATCATATCCCTAAATTAATCTTAAGGGGGGGGGGGTATTGGAGAAATTGGGAAATTAACTAATTGCTTAATTAATTAAGTCTTTTAATTACTTTATTCACTTAAGATAAACTCATTTCTTTTTTCCTTTTATTACATTAGGCTACTAATAGCTTAAGTTGTCTCAGTCATTATGTTTGTGACACTTGTCACTAGCTAATTTAATCTAGTTTTAGGGTTTGCATCTAAGGTTTCATTCATCCTTTTCATAAGAATTCATTCATTTCTTTGTAACAAAATATTGTGTAAGTTCAAGAAGCGATTGTTTCACCCGCCCCTTCCTTAAATGTCATGGGCATTCTAGGCCCTAGCCAAAAATAAATCATAAAGAGACCTAACCTTCTCTCCCAACAGAGCCAACCTCAAACCCCGACTCTCAAAGTCCCTGATACTGGTACTACAACTAAGACAAAGAAACTTCCCCTGCTTACCTGGAGTTTTCCAAGTCCAAGAAAGCTAATGTCATTTTGCAAGAGGTAACTTCTAAAGATGACATGGCAGAGGATACTAGTACCCCTAGGTGATCTAGCAAATTAGCCTCTAGACTGAGCACATGGGGAAGGAAAAAAAAATCATTGACAATTCAGATTCAAAAGAAGATGAAAACCAAGACATTGAAGATATTGTCAAGGAATGTCAGAAGGTCTTGGTGGGCAAGGGAGAGGATATGGGAGACAAATATTTTGATACCACCAACAACTCTACCCATGTCTCAGATTAAACTAATGTTGGGCCTATCGATCTCACCTAGGGGATGATGTGTAATGCCCCACCAGGAACCCCAAAGGAATACAACATCTAAGGGTGAAATAACTTTAAAAGAATAAGAATAAGTATAAATCATATTAAGTGCATTAATTACTACAATAGCACTATAATAACATAAGCGGAAGACTTACACCAAAATTCCTTAAAGGGTTACCAATGAAGAATAAAACTAAAAGTTAAATTCCACAATTACGATTAATCCAATTAACCATAAAAAAAACTCATAGAACATAATAAGCCATATGCAATAATAGTTACACCATTGAAAGATTGAAAGGATACAATAAAATTTCTCTTCAATAAAGCACTTACACTAATCATATAGAAAGCTAAAAAATAACATCCAAAACTTAGGATTACATTGATCTTCCAATACATGGCTCTCAATACATTCAGATTTTACAACTTAACCAAATACAAGGTTACATATGTTCATTGATACAACTGACCACATAGGTCTCCAAAGAATAATAATCTCCAACATGAGATAAAGCATGAGTCACGAACCACAGGAACACTTGTGAAGCCAATCCTCGCATGAAGGTACGAACAAGAACATCTGATGGGAAGTGGCACTACCACCTGACCATGTGATCCCAAATTGGATCACCCCACCATGCTAGGAGATAGCAGAGGACCCTCAAACAAGAAAAAGAATGACATGGTCGACAGAATAATATGACTCCATGACAATACAATATGAATCCACAATATTCTAGGTGACTCAACATCACAATACTCAAGTGACTCAACATCACAATACACAAGTGTCTTGAAATCACAACACACAAGTGACTCGACTTCACGATACACAAGTGACTCGACATCACAATACACAAGTGACCCTAAAGAGAGAGTGTCATTGCATAGCTTATGATGGTTACCATGGTAGGCCTGCATAGGTCCTGACCCCCATCCTAGGTTATCCTGGTAACCTTTCACAAACCTCCGGCTCCATCTAAGTTTCATGCGGACCCTACCAACCCTTTGTGAAGACAATGTGGTCGATTTTCCATTCCAGGCCTTCCCACTACATCTTGAGCCTATACAAACACTCAACCATGCACGAGGTACAATATATTTTATAATGTTATAAACTATCCACCTCCTAATCAAATTATTAGGTTATCACTTATTAACTGACTTTTGAGGGGTTTCCTGCCATGCACTTCGGGCGCGGCCCCCACTCAAAATCCACTCTCTCAAAGGACACTAAGCAAACATGGTCACTCCATGAGGACCCTATGGTGAAGCAGACAACCATAACACCACTATCCAGATACAAGTGGTCAAAACAAGGACATACTAACTCTTGGTTAACCATAAGGAAAAGACACTACATGGTTAAGGCAACGAGGTCATCATACATCACTTGATCAAAAGATACCAAATACGCCACAATAGGATGACTGAAACACAAACAAGAACTAACTACCAATAATACTTTTTGTAAGAAAAGCTAATTTCACTAAGTCCGCACTCAGACAATATTTGAGAAAACAACATCACAAACACTTGCAAATTTATTGATCGAAAATTAAATAAAACACCCTTCATTTAATGCGTCATTTGAAAACGTCATTCATTTCTATATAATCTCCAAATTCAATACTCCAACAAGAATAAAATCCATATTAAATATTCAACCGAATAAAATATAAATTATAATAAACATATGATCTATTTCCAAAAATACATCCAAATTTATCAATTTGAACTAAAATCCAAAGCCTTGATTTCCAATAGATAAATCTAATAAATCAATATAAAAATCAATTTATAAACTACCATTAAAATTTAACATTAAAAATAACTTTAAAAATTCATTGTGTTTAATAAAAATAATTAACAACACATTAAATTGTGCTGCAAAGAGCAAAAAGGCACACGGTGGGCCAAAGCCCTACCCAGGGTAGTGTTGCTGCCGATAGCAATAGACACTACCCGCTAGTAGCAGCCACTATCAACCGATAGTACTACTATCGATCGATAGCAGTCCTACCGTCTGGTAGTTGTGCTACCCGCGTAGCAGACACTACCAACCGGTAGTGCTGCTACCCACGTAGTAGACACTACCGACCGGTAGTGCTGATGCCGCGATAGCAAGCAACTACCATTCCATGTGGTGGGATTAGCCTACCATGTGGGTTAGGTTAGATTAATTCTATAATTAAATATTAATTTCTTATTTCTTCTAAAATAATTTTATATAAAATCAATTCATCCCCTGTTCATTTCATGGGCACATACACAGTGCCAGAATCTAAATTAAGAAAGGATATTCATCAATAAAGTAAATGGTAAATTAATAATACACAAGAAGAATTTAAAAGAGATGAGAAGGATTATGATAAATTTCTTACTTCCATTATATAGGAAGAATTCCTTGCATCTTGCAAGAGGCAAATAACCAATTTTTGCCAACATAGGCCCCAAAACTTGGGCAAATAGATACTAGAAAACACACAACAAACTAAATCTATTCCTTTCTATTCCAAATAGAAGAGATAAGTCAAGAACTTGATTTTGTAAGAGAAAATAACAAATAACAAATAGAAAGATGAACCATTTCCTTCCAACATGCACCTATTTGCTACGATTTCAACAAAATCATCACTAACAATTACTATTCCTTTCATTCCAATCATTCAACAAGAATTTACAAGGAGATTTACATTTTTTCAAGCACACAGGAAGCAACTAAAACATTCAAAATTTAATTGCAAAACAAGAAGAGGTTATCCAACCTTCAAGTAAACTAGGAAGCAAATGGATGGAAGAATCCCAATCTTGCAAACCAAATCCAACTCCAACTCCTCTTGCAAAATGGTTTTCCAAATTTCTCCTTCAAAATTTTGCCTCTCCTTCCCATGAATTCCCAGGAATATATGGAAAAATATATTTCAACCTAAACTTTCTAGGTTAAAAGTTTTTCCAGCCAATCAGATTAAACTATTTAAAAAGTAAAACCAATCAGATTTACCTTTTTTCCATAAACAATTTTTTTCCAATAAAATAAAATAAAAAAGTCAAATGGAAAGGTAAAAGGAAAAAGCTTTTATTTTTATTTCATTTATATTTTCACAATACTTTCTTTCAACATAATCATTCCACATTTAAATGGCAAGGCAAATACTTATTTCTTTCCACAATATAATAATATAACTATAGCACAATAAAATAAGCCAATTTAACCATTTAATTCTGGCAAATCATTAATTTAATTAAATCAATAGACTTAAGAGCATAATAATCAACTAATTACGCCAGCATAAAATAGCACCATTCACTCAATTAAATGACTATTTAAATAAATAGAAACACACAAAATGAGGAATGCTCAAACGATGACTCACAAGATGAAACACTAAAGCACTCTGACTCGCATATCGGTCAAACAAAAAAGATGATCGACTGACAAGACTCACATGAGTGTAACTGCGTATCAAGCTAAGGTCCAACAACTATCTCCTCCACTCCCATCGGACATATAAGGCACACTCAGACCTGTGAAATCAGGTGGAGTCGATACCCTGTACCTATTTGGTACTAGTACCTACAATGTCCTGCACCAAAGAAACATACATGCATATAGACAAATATATATAAACAAACATGACACACACACCGATAAAGGAGAATCGTGATGTTCCCTGTCTCACTGGAGTGAGTGAAGGAAAATCCTCCCCTCGCATCCCATACACTTGCAAACATGCAACATTGGTGCAGGAGCACCCCTTCAAGATGATAAATTAGACTCAGAGGAGGAAGGATAATGAATCAAACATGTCTTTAGGATATTTTATGTGTTTCAATAATGCATTGTGTGTTTGTAATAAAAGACCCCATCTTGTGAGCCAAACTCCTATTTTGGCATCTCAATAAGCCAATTAGGAATTTTGGACAATAGGGGATCAAATGTGTGTAGGACATAGTTATCCTAATATTTTTAGTGCTTCTAGGATGTTTTAGGAGGGATTAGTCTTAAACCAAGGCATTAGGAGGCAAAAGATGACATTTTGACAACTTTTGCAAAAGTTGTCATAAGCAACTTTTATGCACTTTTCGCATTTTTGGTTTTTGAACTCCTCCAATAGATATAACCTCTTGTTTTTGGTTGAGAGAAGTTGTGGAGTGATTTATACACCTTGTGGATCCAACTACCAAGGAGGGAATGTACAGAGGAAATATTTGGTGACTGCAAACTAATGAAATTCTGGGTTTTTCCTTCAATTCTACAATTTTGGTACAGAGTACGGTACTGTACGGATTGGGATCAATCCCCAATGATATGAATTTGTTAGAGTGGAGAGTTACCTTTGTTTTGGCTTTGTTTTGAGGTTCTGATTGTGTTTTTTGTTCTTGATATCCTAATATTGTTGTAGGTGCCCGAAAAACTAGGGTTTACCTAGGGTTTTACTCCTCCATGGCCATAACTTGCGATTTATCAATCTGAGACTGATGGGATTTGGTCAAATGAAAGTATGGCCAATGCATTCTAATATTATAAAATCATTTTTCAGGAAGATAAATGGAGGTGTGTGTTTTAACCTACCCTAGGTAGACATCTCTATGTCGCTACCTAGTCCTTAAAAAAATAAAGTTACCCTTGTATGCAAATGGTGATGATTCCAGGCATGTAACCCTGGAATCCATGATGATTTATGGTTCCCCACATGATCATGGGGTTGTGATTGTATGTTTTTCTCATTTGGACATAGATGCTTCACAAATGGAGGGCTAATTAGCCCTTTAGGACAGTCAACATTCTACCAGTTCAGACCTTTGTTTGTCAGACCTTGACCCTTCCTTTTGGGAAATTGTGTAAGGCCCAAAAGGGTAATTTAATTGATGATATTTTTTCTAGGGTTTTTGGGAAATTTTTGACTTAAGGTCCCTTTACCCGCTTCAAAGGGCTACTAGCAAATAGGCCTAATTGTGAAGGTGCTATAGGGAATGGGGTTGAACCCATACAACCAATGTTTGATTTGGTCTAGGTGAGTTATGTTTGAATCAAAACAAGTGTGCTAATGACCAATAACCCTTGAAGGTCTCAAAGTGTATGTTGGAGCAAATTATCCAAGTTGAGTAGGTATGAGTCTTGGAGATTGTGAGATATTGAACTAATGTTGTAGAGCCTTGCCTTGATAGGATCCTATTGTTGTTTTGAGGGTTCTCTATCATACACCTTGGAGTGTTTGTTAGGTTTCAAGGAGGGCTCTGCATCAAGTGGTATCAAAGCTAGTAACAGCTTTGGTAAGGAGATAGAGATTTGAGGAATGGCAGAGGGACAAGAAGAAGAAGTCCCTAGAGGACCGATCACCAACATGGAATTGGAAAAGATTGTGAGAGAGTAGGCCACTTCTTTCAAGGCAATGTAGAGGGAGATGGAGAGGTTGAGAGGCAGAGTAGATGGGAAGGAAGATGAAGGCATTGGTGGTAGTGAAGAAGGGGGTGAAGATGAGATCCCTATGCCGGAGGAAGAGGCGATTCCTCCTGACCAGAGGCACTTCCTTAGTGCCCTCAAATCCATGGAGAGGAGAACCATGGCGTAGAAGATTGATTTGCCAACTTCACTAGGGAGATGGAACTAGATGTTGTGGTAGATTGGATAGAATCCTTGTCTAGTTTATTTGAATGTGAAGACATTCTAGGACGCCAGAAGGTGAAGATTGCTAAGTCCAAGTTGAAGGGAGCTGCCCTAACTTGGTGGAACTTTGTCCAAGAGGAAAGAGAGAAGGACAACAAACCCAAGATTGTTTCTTGGAAGAGGATGGTGATAACTCAATGATGAAAGAATAGTACCAAACTGGTATTGAGAGGGGGCGTGAATTAGTACAGGAAAAAACACACTCTTAAACCGGTTTGTCAGTAGACATTGTGCATTGAAAGACAAATAGTAACATCGATCCTAAAATAGAGTACAACCAGCAAAAACCTAGAATAACTGAGACAAGCATAAACCGGTTGATACCTATCTTCTCATATACTCTAACACTTCATTTCCATTTCACCCTAATACATGAATAAGTAATCTACCATCAAAGATATACATATGAGAAACTAGATCAACAAGATTTACTGCTTGACAGAAAACAACAAAGCATCACATGAGGAAGACATCACGCATAACACACATATTTTTCATGTGGAAACCCAACTGGGAAAAACCACGGTGGGGATGAATACCCACAAGCTTGTTTTTGAACTCTTTAGAAGTCCTCTCTGTTAAGAGCCTTGTCCGGTTAAAGACTGATACAATAGGTTCTGTTAGGAACTGATCCTGTTAGGGATCACTCAGTTAAGGGATGGCAAGAATACCCGGTTAAGGGTTAAACCCTGTTAAAGGTTACCTTGTTAGAGGATTTCAAGAACTCAATTGTTTTGAGTCACCTTGTTAAAGGATTTACAACAAGCCGATTAAGGCTACCCTGTTAAGGGATTTTCCAACTGTTGAGGTGGTTAGAGATCAACAAGTATTACAATGATCTGGTAACATCACTCAATGCCAATGCAGATCTGCTTAAGCTCATGTTCACTTTCTGCACTTACACTCTGTAGGTATCACTTCTCTCCTTTGGTCTGGCAAGAATCACGTTTCCCTTCTCTTGGATACACACACACACATCTTTTTCCAACAATCTCAAAAAGAATCACAACATTGACCTTATAGGATAACAGATAGGTCGGTAGCATAAACCCTAAACCCTAAAACCTGTTAGATTAAGGAATTCAAATGGTTCAATCCTGATCGTTGAGAACACTGCATTAAATGCAATAGTCTTGATCCAATCTCTATCATCCATTTTCCACCGATTTCATAGCGGCTGATAACCCATCACACATTATCACCGTTTACAGACTTTGCACATTCCTGAGGTAGATAGGAACAATCTCCTTCATGCAAGATCCTTCACATGCACAAGGCTTATGTGGCAACACGATCTATTCTTCGTTACCATACTAACTCATCACACAAAGTCATTGGTCGAGCCACACAGGCTTAAAGCACTTCAACCGGAAACCCTGAAGTTGAGACTACCAACTAGTAGTCATACAATGCTTCCATGTGCCGATTCCCATAACCATACACACCACTTCACTTTGGCACAAATGCTGGTTCACAGTGTTACATCAGTTCTCACATATGCCTGTTCTCACCTCTTCAGTATATTGACATCAATGACAACATACAATGTCATTATGTCCTCATATCGGTTCACATAATGCCAACAATCTCCCCCTTTGGCATTGATGTCAATATACAAAGATATCTCTTTGCATCACATCTTCTCCCCCAATTTCTGCAGATATCTTGTCTGCTTCACATCTTCTCCCCCTTTGACAACAATGCCAAAGTGGAAGCACAAGCTTCCCTGTTCCATTATGTTGCTCCCCCTGAGGAGTAGCATTGTTCAACACATCAATCCTGAAGAAAAATTTGACTATGCAATACCTGACTGATGTGGAGCATATACCTTTAGTTTACCTCCTAAAGTGGCAACAACCCTAATTCACCTCTTAAGTACATAAATGTAGCCTTTGGGAGAGGCTTGGTGAATATGTCTGCTAATTGCTCCTGACTGGAAACATGTTCCAGTGCAATCTCTTTGTTCTGAACCTTTTCCCTCAAGAAATGATACTTAAGCTCAAAGTGCTTGGTTCTAGAATGTAAAACTGGATTCTTGGAGATATTAATTGCACTAGTATTGTCACAAGATATACTTACCAGTTTAGATATAGGAACTTTGAAGCCATTTAATACATGCTTCATCCAAATTGTCTAAGTGCAGTTCATGAAAGCTGCAACATACTTTTCTTCCGCTGTAGACTGAGAGATACAACTCTGCTTCTTACTCATCCATGAGACCAGTCTACCACCAAGAAAGAATGCACCACTAGTTGTGCTTTTCTGATCATCTATATTGCCTACCCAGTCAACATTTGTGTATACTTTCAAGTTGAAATCCTTGCTATATGGATACCACAATCCATAGTCAATAGTTCCCTTCAGATACCTAAGAATCTGCTTGACTGCAACCAAGTGGGATTCTCTTGGGCTTTTCTGGAATCTTGCAGTAATACCAACTGCATGTGCAATATTCGGTCTGCTATGCACTACATAATGCAACTTACCAATCATTGATCGGTATTCCTTCTCATCAACCAATGCTGAGTCATCTTCTTTGGATAGTTTACAACTGGACACCATCAGAGTATCAACCGGTTTTCTATCTTCCATGCCAAAGGTCTTCAACACCTCTTTGACATACTTGGATTGAGTGATAAAGATTCCATCTTTCATCTGCTGGATCTGCAGTCCAATGAAGAATTTAATCTCCCCTATGAGTGAAATTTCAAACTCTTTCTTCATCTCATCTGCAAACTCATGACTCATCTTGTCATTTCCACCAAAGATAATGTCATCAACAAATACCTCAGAGATCAGGATCTGATCTCCTTCAGACTTCAAGTAGATATTGCTATCTTCACTTGTTCTCTCAAATCCAATCTTCACAAGATGGGAATGCAAATGTTCATACCATGCTCTAGATGCCTGCTTTAGACCATATAAGGCTTTATGTAGCCTACATACCATGTCACTATCTTCAGATAGGGCAAACCCATTTGGTTGCTCAATATACACCTCCTCTTCAAGTACACCATTTAGGAATGCAGATTTTACATCCATTTGATATACTTTGAAACCTTTAAAAGCTGCATATGCAAGAAACATACGGACTCCCTCCAATCTGGCTACAGGAGCAAAGGTTTCTCCATAGTCTTCTCCTTCTTCTTGAGCATATCCTTTACACACCAATCTGGCTTTGTTCCTAATCACTATGCCATCCTCATTTAGCTTATTTCTGAAAACCCATTTGGTACAAATGACATTTTTATGCTCTGGTCTGGGTACCAAAGACCATGTACCATTTTTCTCTATCTGGTCAAGTTCCTCTTCCATTGCCTTGATCCAGTCTTCATCTTTATGAGCCTCTTTGAATTATTTAGGCTCAAATTCAAAGATCATACATGAGTTTTCTCTGACCTTTTTTCTTGTAAGGATTCTTGCATCCTTATCTCCTATGATTTGCTTAGGATCAAGATTCAGCTTGACATACCGAGGAATGGTCTTAATGGATTCCTCTTGCTCTTCTTCTTCATCCTCATCTCCATTAATATCAGCATCTACATCTACTGGTGTAGGAACACTATTACTGGTACTTGGTTGACTGACAACAGGTTCCTAGAAGGTTACAACTGGTTCAATTACCGCTTGCTCACTATTGGTTTCCTTAGTTTTCTCAGAGGTTTCATCAACTCTTAAATTGATACTTTCCATAATTCTCTAAGTCCTATTGTTGAAACACTTGAGAGCTTTTCTCTTGGTGGAATATCCTAGGAATATTCCCTCATCACATTTCGCATCAAATTTGCTCTGGTGTTCACTCCTTTTGATGTAACATTTGCTACCAAACACTCTAAAGTAGCTAACCATGGGTGTCTTACCAGTCCAATACTCATAAGGAGTTTTATCCTTACCTTTCTTGATGAGTACCTGTTTCATTGTGTAGACTGCAGTGCTCACCACTTCTCTCCAAATGGTGTGAGCTACCTTTCCTTGAATCAACATGGTTCTAGCTGCTTCAACCATAGTCCAGTTATTCCTCTCTGCTAGGCCATTTTGTTGTGGATTTTGAGGGGCAGACAGTTGCCTCTTGATGCCATGTTCTTCATAGTACTTGTTGAATTCATCGGAAGTGAGTTCCCCTCCTTGATCAGTTGTCAGGCACTTGATCCTTTTACCGCTTTCCTTCTCCACTAATGCTCTGAAAGCTTTAAACTTTACAAAGGCTTCAAACTTGTCTTTCAATAATGTGACCCACATCATTCTTGAGCAGTCATCAGTGAGAATCATGAAGTACCTATCACCCTGCACACTTCTAGTTTTCATAGGACCACACAAATCAGTATGCACAAGATGAAGCAAGTTGTCAGTAGTGAAAGACTTACCTTTAAAGGTTGAGGAAGACATTTTCCCCAATTCACACTCTCTGCACAAGGTATTATCTGGTTTGCTTAGCACCGACAACCCTCTAACTGCCTTGATCTTACTAACCTTCACAATGTTATCAAAGTTTATATGGCAGAGTCTCCTGTGCCATATCCAACTATCATCAAATTTAGCCATAAGACATGTACTTATTTTTGCATTCAGCTGAAATAGGTTACCTTTGGTCTACATGCCAGTGGCCACCAATTCACCATTCTTTCCTTTGATTCTGCAAACTCCATTCTTGAATTCTAGAGTGAGGCCACTGTCATTCAGTTGGGCAACACTTAGGAGGTTGTGTCTGAGACCATCAACCCAATACACATTGTCAGCACTACTCTTTCCATTCAGAGAGATGGACCCTTTGTCTTTGACCATGCATGGTGCATCATCGCCAAAGAGAACCACACCACCATCATACTCTTCCAAGGATAGAAACTTGCTTCGGTCACCAGTCATATGGTGAGAACAACCACTGTCAATGATCCACTCATTGGAATTATCAAACCGGGAGACAAGAGCCTTCTTGTCTCCCTCATCTTCCTTGACAGCAACAAACACAATATCTTCATTTTCTTCACCCCCTGACTCCTCATCTGTGACACCTTCATCATCTGCCACAAAATAGTTTCTCTGGCTTCCTCCTTTGAATTTCTTGAACCTTTCTAGTTTGTCCTTGTTGTCGCCATTAGGACAGTTTACAACAATATGTCCTATCAAGTTACAAGAAAAACATTTCAAAGGTAGCTTACCTTTGTATTTGTCGGTTCCTTTAGGAAGTTTCCTGGCAAGGAGAGCTTCAAATGCCATCAAAATCTCCTCATCATCCATTTCTCTGCTCTGTCTTGGTTCACCACTAGTGCTAGCTTCTTTTCCTTTTCTAGATGGCACAGCAGAAGCTTTAAAAGCTGATTCAGTATTTTGAACACTACCATCAAAACTATTTAGCTCATAGGCTGTCAACTTTGCAATGATGGAGTCTAGGGATACCTTAGTCTTGTCTATTGATCTCAGCTCCTGAATAGCATCAACCCTTATTGTATATACTGACAATAGGGATCTCAAGACTTTGCTTACCACAGTGGAATCTTCTATTTTACCACCTGCACTCTTGATATCTCCAACAACGGTTTTGATTCTTATTCCATACTGTTGAATGGTCTCACCTTCAACCATCCCACATATCTTCAAACTTCCCTCTAAGGCTTTCTTCCTTAGCTTGTTTTACATGCTCATCACCACCATAGATATTTTCAAGAGTATCCCATACCTCTTTGGGATTTACCTTATCTTGGACATCAATAAACTCAATGTCAGATAAACTACTAATAAAGGCTTCCATGACTTTCCCATTCTCCTGCATCTCTCTCTTTTGGTCATTGGTGAGAGTACCGGTAGGGGCAACATAGGCATTCTTAACATAGCTCCAGTGTTGAGCACCCATGCTTCTGATGTATATCTTTAGTCTGTCTTTCCATATACTGAAATTTTCTCTGTTAAACTTTGGACCTTCCCTCTTCATCATTAGACTGGGATCTTTACCTCAAGCGATTAAGCTTATAGCATAGAGGACCTAGAGGACGCTCTGATACCAATTGATAAATCAAGGATGAAAGAATAGTACCAAACTGGTACTGAGAGGGGGGGGGGTGAATCAGTATAGGCAAAAACACACTCTTAAACTTGTTTGTCAGCAGACACTGTGCATTGACAGACAAATAGTAACACCGGTCCTAAAACAGAGTACAACCAGCAAAAACCCAGAATAACTGAGACAAGCATAAACCAGTTGATCCCTATCTTCTCATAGACTCTAACACTTCATTTCCATTTCACCCTAATACATGAACAAGTAATCTACCATCAAAGATATACATATGAGCAACTAGATCAACAAGATTTACCGCTTGACAAAAAACAACAAAGCATCACATGAGGAAGACATCACACATAACACACATATTTTTCACATGGAAACCCAACTAGGAAAAACCACGCTAGGGATGAATACCCACAAGCTTGTTTTTGAACTCTTTAGAAGTCTACTTTGTTAGGAGCCTTGTCCGGTTAAAGACTGATACAATAGGTTCTATGAGGAACTGATCCTGTTAGGGATCACCTGGTTAAGGGATGCTAAGAATACCTGGTTAAGGGTTAAACCCTGTTAAAGGTTACCTTGTTAGAGGATTTCAAGAACTCAATTGTTTTGAGTCACCATGTTAAAGGATTTACAGCAAGTCAGTTAAAGCTACCCTGTTAAGGGATTTTCTAACTGTTGAGGTGGTTAGAGATCAACAGGTATTACAATGATCTAGTAACAACACTCAATTCCAATGCAGATCTGCTTAATCTCCTCTTCACCTTCTGCACTTATACTCTGCAGGTATCACTTCTCTCCTTTGGTCTGGCAAGAATCACATATCCCTTCTCTTAGATACACACACACAACTTTTGCTAACAACCTCAGAAAGAATCACAACATCGACCTTATAGGAAAATAGATAAGTCAGTAGCATAAACCCTAAACCCTAAAACCTGTTAGATTAAGGAATTCAAATGGTTCAATCCCAACCATTGAGCACACTGCATTAAATGCAACAGTCTTGATCCAATCTCCATCATCCATTTTCCACCGATTTCATAGCGGCTGATAACCCATCACATGTTATCACCATTTATAGACTTCTCACATTCTCGAGGTAGATAGGAACTATCTCCTTCATGCAAGATCCTTCATGTGCACAAGGCTTACGTGGCAACAAGATCT
The DNA here is from genome assembly GCF_030272615.1 of Cryptomeria japonica. Classification (NCBI taxonomy): domain Eukaryota; kingdom Viridiplantae; phylum Streptophyta; class Pinopsida; order Cupressales; family Cupressaceae; genus Cryptomeria; species Cryptomeria japonica. Next base: position 681,799,482 of record NC_081414.1, read on the forward strand.
GTTCTTTGTTACTATGGTAACTCATCACACAAAGTCACCGGTTGAGCCACACATGCTTGAAGCACTTCAACCGAAAACCCTGAAGTTGAGACTACCAACTGGTAGTCATACAACGCTTCCATGTGCCGGTTCCCATAACCATACACACCGCTTCACTTTGGCACAAATGCCGGTTCATAGTGTTACACCGGTTCTCACGTATGCTGGTTCTCACCTCTTCAGCATATTGACATCAATGACAACGTACAATGTCATTATGTCCTCATATTGGTTTACATAATGCCAACAGATGGTTGCCTTAATAAAGGAGGCCTATGTACCCAAAGACTATGAAATTCAACTCCATAAGAGGAGACAAAATCTCAAACAGAAGGAGATGGATGTGAACTCTAACACTGAGGAGTTCCAAAGGCTATATATGATGTCTAAAACAAAGGAGGAAGAGAGTGAAAAAGTTGCCTAGTACCTAAATGGATTAAGGTACAACATGCAAGAAGAAATAAACCTTCTTAGCCCGGATATTGTTGGTAGATGCCATCAACTTTCCATCAAGGTGGAAGAGAAGATCAAAAGGAGACAAGAGCAGAACAATAAAGGAAGAGGAAGACAAGAGAGGGGTGGAAGAAATCTTTTCAAAGGTAAGGGAAATGGTTTTGGAAACCAAGGTGAAACCAGTCAAGAAGGCACTAAAGGAGAGAGTAGTTCCAATAACAAAGGAGGATACAATCAGAGAGGTAACTTCAGAGGAAGGAGACCACCATTTAGAGGGAGATCTCAAGGTAGAGGTCCAATCAGATGTTATAACTACAACCAAGAAGGACACATGGCCAATAGATGCCCTAATAAACCTACTAGTTCCATGGGGGAGAGGAGAAGTAACTTGGTTTTAGAAGCTGATTACCAAAGTGTGGCAAGTGAAAATACATACCAAAGTGTCAATACGTCTGATAGTTATGGCTACCCTAAAAGAGGTGAGGCTTTGATGATCAGAAGAGTAGTAACTACAATGAAGATGATTGATAAAGAACCCCCACAGAGGAAGTCTCTATTCAAGACCACTTGCAAGGCGGGTGGAAAGGTATGCAAGGTTCTAATAGATTCTGGTTCAACTGAAAAATTTGTGTCTCTAGAAATGGTGGAGAAACTAAAGTTGAGGAGACTACCTCACCATTGCCCCTACAAGGTCTCATGGCTCCCCAAAGGACAAAAAGTTGTTGTGGAAGAGCAGGCTTGGGTAGAATTCCACATTGGAACCAATGAGGATAGACTAATGTTTGACATTGCAAAGATGGATGCTTTCCATCTCCTATTTGGGATACCACGGCAATTTGATTTGAAGGCACAACATGATGGTGCTAGGAACACATATTCCATCACCAAAGATGGTAAGGTGATTGAGTTGTTACCTCTAATGGAGAATGAGGAGGAAACAAAACCAAAGGAGGCCAAGGTGTTGGTGTTAGGAGGGAAGAAATTCATGAAAAACATGGCAGATGAAGGCATGGTTTGTTATGACCTTATTCCTAGTCCAATAGTAACAAAGGTGGAGAGGTATAAAGACAAGAAAGAAGATAGATTGAGGTTGGTTGACCCTGTAGTGCAACAACTACTAAACAAATACAAGGGTGTCATCTCTGATGGCATGCCAAGGTCACTACCTCCCATGAGGGATATAAACCATCGCATAGATCTTATACCTGGATCCACCTTGCCTAATAAAGTAGCATACAAGCTCACATGGGATCAAAATGTTGAGATGGCAAAACAGGTTGAAGAATTGTTGGAGTCTAGACTGATTGGAAAAAATTTGAGCCCATGTGCAGTCCCTGCAGTCTTGGCACCCAAAAAGGAAGGCACTTGGAGGCTTTGCATCGACTCAAGGGATATCAACAAAATTACTATTAGGTATAGATTTCCAATGTCTAGGATTGAAGATTTATTGGATTTTTTGGGGGGTGATAGATATTTTACAAAAGTTGACTTGAAGAGTGGCCATCATCAGATTAGGATTAGATCGGGAGATGAGTGGAAGACTGCATTTAAAACAAATGAGGGGTTGTATGAGTGGAAGGTCATTCACTTTGGCTTATCCAATGCACCTAATACCTTTATGAGGTTAATGAATGAAGTCTCAAGGGATTTCATAGGAAAATTTGTCATAGTCTACCAAGATGACATTCTAGTTTTCAGTCAAACCAAAGGAGAGCATCTAAAACATGTAGACCTAGTCCTAAAAAGATTGTATGAAGAGAAATTAATGATCAATTTGGAAAAGTGTTTCTTTATGCAGGAAGAGATCATTTACTTGGGATTTTTAATCTCATATGGTGAGTTGAAAATGGATCAAGAAAAGGTGAGTGTCATATTGTCTTGGCCTGCACCTAGAACAATGAATGATGTTAGAAGTTTTCATGGCTTAGCTACCTTCTATCAGAATTTTATAAGCGGCTTTAGCCATATTTGTGCTCGTATGCTTGATACCATAAAGGGAGGACAAAAGTGCAGGTTCAGTTGGACAACAGAGGCAGATAACTCCATTGAAACATTGAAGAGAAAAGTTGCAGAGCAGCCGGTCCTTGCCCTACCTAATTTTAATAAGATCTTCCAAGTGGAGTGTGATGCTAGTCACATGGCTATTGGGGCAGTGCTCAGTCAAGAGGGAAGACCTATTGCCTTCTTCAGTGAGAATTTAAATGAGGCAAAGAGAAGATATTCATCCTATGACCTAGAGATGTATGCTCTAGTACAATCGTTGAAAAAGTGGAGACACTACTTGCTGCCAAAAGAATTCATAGTCTTCACAGAAAATCAGGCCCTTAGCTTTATAAGTAGTCAAGAAAATTTGAATCACATGCATATGAAGTGGGTAGAGACCCTACAAGCCTTCACTTTCATTCTTAAGCACAATAAAGGGGTCAAGAATAAGGTGGCAGATGCTTTGAGAAGAAGAGTCCTAACAAAAAATCAGATCCATTTGGAGAGTGTTGGAATAGACTCCTTGAAAGCCATGTATATGGATGATGAAGACTTTGGAGAGATCTATAAGGTATGTGCTTCATTTGATGAGCGATTTCATTATGATTTCTCTGAGTTTTTTATTCAAAATGGATTGTTGTTTAAGGGTGTATAACTATGCATACCCAAATTGTCTATGAGACTGAATATAATTAAGGAGAAACATTGTGGAGCAATGGTAGGCCACTTTGGCCTTGACAGGACACTAGATTTGGTGAAGAGGCACTACTTTTGGCCTAAACTACAGACAGATGTCAGGAGATTTGTGGAGACATGTGTGATATACCAAAAGGCAAAGGGAAAGTCCACAAATGTAGGCCTATACCAGCCTTTACCCATCCCTTCAAGACCATGGGAAAGGATAAGTATGGATTTTTCTTTAGGATTGCTTAGGACAAGGAAAGGATATGATAGTGTTTTTATAGTGGTGGATAGGTTTATTAAAATGGCACATTTCTTGCCATGCAAAACCACTTGTGATGCTTCTTATGTTGTAGACTTGTTCTTCATGGAGATTGTCTAGATACATGGTTTACCTTTGACTATAGTCTCTGATAGGGATGTGAAATTTATTGGACACTTCTGGAGGACCCTTTGGAAGAAGCTTCGTACAAATCTAGCCTTCTCATCTGCCTACCATCCCCGAACGGATGGCCAAACTGAAGTTGTAAATAGGTCATTGGGAAATCTGGTAAGGTGTTTGACAAGACAACATGTAGAGAGATGGGATACCATATTGTCTCAGGAAGAATTCTCCTATAATGATATAGTGAATAGGAGTACTGGTAAGTCACCCTTCTAGATTGTATATGCCATCCACTCAAGGGGTGTGATGGATTTGAGAGAACTACCTCAAGGATAAGTCATTAGTGCAGATGGGGAGACCTTTGCTACTGCCATAAAGGAAATCCATGACCAAGTTAAAACTCACCTTCAACAATCTGCAGAAAGATATAAAGCTCATGCTGACAAAAAGAAGAGGGATGTTCAGTGTGATGTGGGAGACTTGGTGTGGGTTCACTTGAAGAAGGAAAGACTTCCAAAAGGCAAATATACAAAGCTGATGTAAAGAAATATTGGACCCTATCAAATCTTGAAAAAATGTGGCCAAAATTCTTATGAACTTCAACTCCCACCTGATCTTGGTTTGTCACCTATCTTTAATGTATGTGACTTAACTCTTTATAAATGTAGTTTTGATGCAGGAGAAGACACAATTTAGGTTATTGCATATGATGACATTCCCAAACATGAACCACCAAAGTTGCATAAGGTTTTAGACACCAAGGTTGCAAAGTGAACAAGGAGAAAATTTTACATGGATTATTTGGTGGCTTGGAAAGGACAACCTAATTCTGAAGCAGTTTGGATGATAGAACATCAAATCAAAGACCATGGTGCAGACCTTTAGGCTCTCATCTCAAGTGGACTTGAGATTTCTTCTTCCGGGGAGTATGGTGTAGGAGAACCCCTTCAAGATGATAAATCAGACTCAAAGGAGGAAGGATAAGGAATCAAACATGTCTTTAGGATATTTTATATGTGTTTCAATCATGCATTGTGTGTTTGTAATAAAAGACCCCATCTTGTGAGCCAAACTCCTATTTTGGCATCTCAATAAGCCAATTAGGAATTTTGGAAAATAGGGGATAAAATGTGTGTAGGACATAGTTATCCTAGTAGTTTTAGTGCTTCTAGGATTTTTTAAGAGGGATTAGTCTTAAACCAAGGCATTAGGAGGCAAAAGATGACATTTTGACAACTTTTGCAAAAGTTGTCAAAAGTTGTCATAAGCAACTTTTATGCACTTTTCACATTTTTGGTTTTTGAACTCCTCCAACGACTCTAACCTCTTATTTTTGGTTATGAGAAATTATGGAGTGATGTATACACCTTGTGGATCCAATTCCCAATGAGGGACTATACAGAGGAAATATTTGGTGACAGCAAACTAATGAAATTCTGAGTTTTTCCTTCAATTCTGGAGTTTTGGTACGGAGTACGGTACTGTATAGATTGGGATCAATCCCCAACGATGTGAATTTGTTAGAGTGAAGAGTTAAATTTTTTTTGGCTTTGGTTTAAGGTACAGATTGTGTGTTTTGTTCCTGATATCCCAATTTTGTTGTAGGTGCTTGGAAAACTAGGGTTTACCTAGGGTTTTACTGCTCCATGGCCATAACTTGCAATTTATCAATCTGAGACTCATGAGATTTGGTGAAATGAAAGTATGGCCAGTGTATTCTAAGATTCTAAAATCATTTTGTAGGAGGAGCAAGGGAGGTGTGTGTTTGAACCGACCCTAGGTAGACATCTCTATGTGGCTACCTAGTCCTTAAAACAACAAAGTTATCCTTGTATGAAAATGACGATGATTCCAAGTGTGTAACCCTGGAATCCATGATGGTTTATGGTTCCCCACATTCTCATGGGGTTGTGATTGTATGGTTTTCTCATTTGGACATAGATGCTTCACAAATGGAGGCCTAATTAGCCCTTTATGACAGTTAGCATTCTACCGGTTCAGACCTTTGTTTGTCAGAAATTGACCCTTCCTTTTGGGGAATAGTGTAAGGCCCAAAAGGGTATTTGAATCCATGATTTTTTTGCTAGGGTGTTTGGGAAGGTTTGGACTTAAGGTCCCTTTACCCGCTTCAAAGGGCTACTAGCAAATAGGCCTAATTGTGAAGGTGTTGTAGGGAATGGGGTTGAACCCGTACAACCAATTTTTGATCTAGTCCAGGTGAGTCATGTTTGAACCAAAACAAGTGTGCTAATGACCAATAACCCTTGGAGGTCTCAAAGTGTATGTTGGAGTAAATTATCCAAGTTGAGTAGGTATGAGTCTTGGAGATTGTGAGATATTGAACTAATGTTGTTGAGCCTTGCCTTGATAGGATCCTATTATTGTTTTGAGGGGTCAGTGTCATACACCTTGGAGTGTTTGGCAGGTTACAAGGAGGGATTTGCATCAAACATATAAATAACGCATCACACATATAAGGTAAAAGTGCCAGTCCATGATAATGATCCACAAAAGTAACATTAATCATAAGTACTAAGATACTGCATGAAAAAATACACCACAAATCCAGATAAAGCATGAAATAACATTGCATAAAGTCTGAATCATATATAACAATAACGTTCCACTGAACAGTCAACTTAAGCCAAACATAGATATAAAAAGAGTCTGATCAAGGAGGGGTACTACATGATGCCTAATGAGATAGATGAAATAGTTAAAGCTATAGAGGGGACCTATCAAAAAAATTATGAAGGAACCTATTCTAAGTGCTCGGTGTTGGAAGCCAAACTGATCAAAATAAATGAGAGAATGTCTGAATTGGAAAGGAAAATAAGTTCATTTTATCAATTCGGGCTCAGAGTCATACATAGTTATGCCACCACGCTTTGCCTGTTGCACTAGGACCTAGCAAGCAAAAAGGGCAATGAGGATGAAAGGTGTAGGAAACTGTACAAGTTCCTCACAGAGACTGGGCCAATGTCTTTTAGTAGGCTAGATGTAAAATCCAAAAGAACTATTAGGGTTTAGCCCCTAGTTTTAGTACTCTTTGCTTTTTGCCTCCTCGACTAGGGAGTTTGAAACTCTTTTATCTTGTTTAGCCGTTTAGTGTGTGTTTGTTAGACTGTATATTTAATCATTGACAATTTAGATTCTGAAGTAGATGAAAACCAAGACTTTGAAGATATTGTCAAAGAATGTCAGAAGGTCTTGGTAGGCAAGGGGGAGGATATGGGAGACAAAGATTTTGATATCGCCAACAACTCTACCCATGTCTCAGATTATACTAATGTCGGGCCTATTGATCTCACCTAGAGGATGATGCCTAATGAGATAGATGAAACAGTCAAAGCTATAGAGGGTACTTATCAAAAAACTTATGAAGGGACCTATTCTAAGTACTCGGTGTTGGAAGCCGAACTGATAAAAAAAAATGAGAGAATGTCTGAATTGGAAAGGAAAATGGGTTCCTTTTCCCAATTCAGGCTCAGAGTCATACATAGTTCTGCCACCACGCTTTGCCTGTTACACCAGGATCTGGAAAGCCAGAAGGGCAAGGAGGATGAAAGGTGTTGGAAATTGTACAAGTTCCTCACAGAAGATTGGGTCAATGTCTTTCAGAAGGGTAGATGTAAAATCCACAAGAACTATTAAGGTTTAGCCCCTAGTTTTAGTACTCTTTGCTTTTTGTCTCCTCTACTAGGGAGTTTGAAACTCTTTTATCTTGTTTAGTTGTTTAGTGTGTGTTTGTTAGACTGTATATTTAATCCTCTCAGATGGTTTCTCTTTACGGTTAGTTTGTTTTGTCTACTGGTAGTATGCATTTAATATGTTGTTATTGTGTTGCTACTAGTGTTTGTTTTGCAGGTGTTTGGCTTCTATATCTTTGGGCCAACACCTAGCTTTTGCTTCTTTTAATATAAAAAAATAAAATATTGTGTAATCAATACATAATTGCCAGGTTGTGTTGAGCATATTAATCTTTCTTGTTCTTTCTTTGTGACAGGTAGTGTGCTTGTAACTGATTCTTGGCTTGTGAGGTTAAATTATCAACTTCTACAATTGATGTTTCTATTTTCATCTCTTGTGTAGCTAAGTTTGAGTTTCAAGGCTAGAAACAAATTTTCTAGTGTGCAGTATCATAATAACCATATAGATGATAGTACATCACATAGATGTTTGTGTTGTGTAGACATCTTGACTAGTGAGCTCCAACATTTGGCTCTAGGTTCTTTTTTTTCTACTATTTACAATTTTGAATTTAGCTTGTTGATTATATACTTTAATTTCCTATAAATAGTATTTTGCTTCCCAAACTCAATTAATGTAATATTTAAAATTTAGTAGTATCTTAAATTTCATAATACAACTAGGAAACATAATTTCCCCTACATCCTTATAAGAACTATATAATCTAAAAAAAATATACACTTGGATCTTCCTAAGAATGAATAAAAAAGCACCTAACTTAACCTATGCCAATTAATGACACACTATACGATTTACACTAACTACTAGTATTATACTATCATTTCTATGTAAGTTCTCATTGCTATCAACATAATTAATATATCATTTATCTTTTTATTATCCTACTTATTGATATGAATTCTCTCTAATCCTAACTATCTAAAAATGTTTCTTTTTACAACAACGTTAAATGAATCAAACTAAATTTCAATATTTGACAATCCAAAGATTCTTCTCAATTGTAAAAAGATTCTTCTCAATTGTAACTTACAATCTGAAAGATTTTTCACTTTAAGCTCCCTATTAAAAAGCATATCCACTTTCTCCCAACTACCCACTTTGTTCACAACAATCTACTCCTTTATCTAAAATGAAAGAATTCATCCAACATTCCTTTTGGTTCCACCATTTTGGGGCAAACACATTAGGTCTTCCATCTAATTTGTTTTTAACATAAAAGTCTAGCAAAAAGTTGCTCTATTGAGAACAACTCTAAAATATTATTGAAACTTGTCGACGAGTAATTGTAATGAAAAAACCTTGAATAGTGACTCACTACTATGATGGGTTAATTTTGAACTTTATTAAAGGCAAAACCACACAATAATACATTAACATACTTTTCATTCATGTCGACTTAGTCCTTGAAGAGCGCATGGAACAAGGATTGGCGACCTTTTTCAATGGTTGGTATCCGTGCACAAAGAAAAATGTTGCAAGGCCGACAAACAATACCTACCATTTGCTTTTCAACGAAAACCCACTTTAATAAACCATATTCAATGCCAATAACCATCAAAGGCCATTTTCAACTCTCACAACTACTTTATATATATAGCTTCAAAAATCAGAAGATAAAAAGATTATGAAAAATTAATACCATTTAATAATAAATATTATTTTGTATAAGTTTTTTAGAACATTAAAAGTAATTATCATTTAAAAATAATTAATAGTAATGTAAGTGGTTGTAAGTTTATATATATATATATATATATATATATATATATATATATATATATATATATATATACGAGGAGGATTATTCATCTTCTTCAATTAAGAGTTAAGGGTTGAGGGGTATCTATTTTGCTAAATTCATTTAGAACACTATCTCAACTTCATCTCTTATGATGTTGAAGCCTTGCGCTCATCAAGACTTGATCCTGGGTGGGCTCATTAAGAACCTTTCAACTTTACTAGTAGACCAAGGGCCCATTGACATAATTTTAATTGAAAATTTTAAATAGTTTAATAATATTATAGTTATGAATAATTTTTTTTTTTAAGTATTTAAAAAATAGATTATAGATGTAATTATGTCTATTGAATAGATTTGTGATTTTGGTTTCACTTTGGTAATTTAAATCTCCTTTCTTGTATTTTTGAGCTTATTTTTTAAAACAATTAACTAATATGTATTGACTTGTATATCGGTTTTTTTAAAATCGATTTACTAAGAATGTTGTATTTATGATGACCACATATTAGCTAAATATTTTTTCTCATTTATTAAAAGATTATGCTTTGTAGTGGTTCTACTCCCTTTTCCATAGCTCAATCCATTCCCATTTTGACTTTACTAATGCTTTTGTTCAACACTTTTAACTAAATATAGGCCAAAAAGGTCCCTTCTCTAATTTGGTGCAATATTATTTATATTGGTAAAAGATGGGATTTTAGAGCCTAGACTCGATTACATAAAACTTCCATAAGTCTTATTAGAAGTGATACTAAAGTCTAGAAATAAAACATTGAAATAGATTGAACACAATACAAAAGTGATAAAAAGTACAATACGGAGATAAACCAAAACCACAAACATAACTTTAAAAGATAAAGAGGCTAGCAATTCACTAACTTTGTAGACTACTAGCTGCTTGTCATTCAATGTTGATAAAATCAAATTTCTCCATGAAGAAGACATAAAATTATTTATGACTACAACCTTCACTTTAAATCTTTGTTGGAAAAAATAGCTACCAATTCCATAAAGCAAAATCTAACATTTGTTCATTAAGTTTTGATCATTAATAAAAAAATATTTCTACACCAAATTCTTGAATTTTGTGCTAGCCTTTATGACCATGAGATCAAAATACTTTTAAGTTGTGGTTTTTCATCTTAATCTTATTCTTCATCCATCATTTACCCTTCTAAATTTTAATCAAAACTTGCATTAAAACTAGGCCTCTTTCTATCTTTATGGTCAAAGAAAATCTAAGATTAACCACATTGATCTATGTTAAACCACAAGCTCTATGCAATTTCATTCACCTACCTATCCCTATTGATATCATCTTAAAATAAATTTTAGGTGCTAATACGATTAATGGGTAAAAGTACACACAAGTAAAATGATCAAAGCAAATTTAGTTTTTCAACTTGGAATACACAAAAGTGGTCTTTATGTTTTGAATTTCAAAATAACATAAACTAATGAAATGTAAAATTCTTGAAGAAGTTTATGGTTGTAATTTTTTAAAAAGCTAAAAATTGGTTTGATATGTTTTCTTATTGATTTAAGAGAAGAATTTGAAAGCTAAGAAATGATGAAAAAATTGAGGTTTATGGAACATCGCCAAAAAGGGTCTCCACAATTTTATCCCAAAATAGTTAACTCCAATATCTAGTGCATGGAAAAATTTATGATATTTTTTCTATTATAAAGTTTTAAAGTCAAACTTCATCAAAACATTATAGGTTTTATGGGACTTCAAAATTGTACGATTTTTTTTATCATTTTGGAGACAAGTCTCTCATCTACCACACTATATATTTTTCAAAAAAATTAAATATGTTTTAGTATATATTTTTAAATTTCTAATCATCCTTATCTTTGATAATAACAATCTACTTGCAATATTTTTTATATATTAAATATGAAGAGAAAACTTAGTACATTAACAATTTGTTATCACTGTATTTGTTAAACCAATTTCACTATCAATTAAAAAGACCAAGAAACAATAAGATATTTCCTATTAGACTTATATAACCCTACACTAAAAATGGGCCTATACAGTGACTCCTACTAATTGGTGCAGGAGCACCTTCACAATTTTGGCTTGTTTAATCCTGATGTGATCATGAATTGAATAAAGGACTATTTTAAGAGTCCAAGTGTGTGTTTTAGGTTTCATTATGGTTTAGGTTTATCTTAGAGTGGTTTAGATAATTTTACTCAAGTTTTCTTTCCAGTTTTGGCCCATAGTGCCTTTGTAAGCCAAAAATGGCATTATAGTGAAAATGTGTTAAAAACCTTGTAACAAGATTAGAAAGGAATTGGAGTAGGTCTATTTAATGATTTGACACCATCTCAAATGGTTAGGTGGAAGATATTTGTCTTGTAGGCCAAAAATGCACTAAGAGTAAAAAATTGCCAATGTTGTCAAGCAACATTTTGACAAAAAGTGAGAAAAGTTGTAAAATCACTCTACAAGGTAGTTATGGATGCCATAAGGGTTGAAATGGTTTCAGTGTGACTATATAAGGACACTTCAAACCTTGTAAATAGGTTGGGCTTTGTATTGGCAAGATGAAGTTATTAAATATGATTGTTTTTCATGCCTTTTAAGCTTAATATGTTGTAACAGTCCGTATAGAGCACTATTTCCGTAATGTTCTTTCATGGGATTTTGTGTCATGGTTTTATGAAGGTTTTTAATTCTCTGTGTTAGGGTTTTTACTTTGTTTTGGTTTATCAAGAAAAATCTTTTAGTTTTTGCCAGTTTGCTGCCCTGAACTAGGGTTTTGAGGAAAATGGGTTGAAACACTTGGTCTCCATGGGTAACCAAGAAAAAATGAACCTTGGAGACCAAGTTGGAGCTTTGTACATATTGTATTTTAATTTTTTGCTGTCAGACATGATAGAAAGGATGAATGGGACCAAGTTCTAGGCGAGTGCATGATGGAAACTCGATTAGAAGCAAGCAAGTGAATGGTCTCAGTCAATTTTTAATGAGTTTTAATTGTCAATCTTCCTAGTTGAAGGTTTATTATGCTGTTATGAAGTTGTTTTGCATTGTGAAGGAAGAAAACTAGGTTACATTTCCTTCAATGAGCAAATTTAACAGTGTTGCTGCAGTAAACAGTGAGTTTGCTGTCAAAATTTGCTTTCTTGGTGTTTGTTTGCCAAGTGTTTGTTGAAATTTTTGTAGGGTAGAGATAGGGGAGAGTTCTAATTGGTGTGGTAGAGCTGTATTGATAGTTTGGGAGCTTGATATAGAATAGAGAAGTGATTTCGAATGCATCATGGTTCAAAACCCTCACAAAAAAACCTTGTTTTGAGGCTACAAAATAGGATAGTCATAAAGTGACCTTCCCAAGACCTCTCTTGGAACTAATTCATGATTTTGGCCAAAAGGGTACTCAAAACTATTTGCCTTTTTCAAATATTCCAAGTTGGGAGTGAGTAATGAGCAAAATAGTGTTTCAGGAGGGCTAAAAAGGGCTTATTCCTTGTAGCCCTGGTTTGAAGAAAATTAAGAATCCTATTGGAGTAAGGATTGGTGAACTTGTAAAACCTTTTGTAATCAGTCCCAAAAAACCTTGGAAACCTTGTGAAGCCCTCATAACTCCAGTTTAAACATTTGGGGTTTAGACCTATAGTAAGGGTTTGAGTAAGTGTTGAGTAAGTGAGCATGGTAGTTTGAGTTGAGCAAGTGTATGAACAAATGATGGGAAGAACTCAAAGAGGAAGTTTTGGGTTGAGTGAAGCTTGTGAACATTGAAAGTGGGCCTTATCTAGAAAACCAAAACCTTTCCTCTCTCATTTGAAGGAGTCTCTTAACAAGAAGATTATACTTAGCTTTAATTGGTCCTCCTGTGGGTTCCTCCCTATGAAATTGGTATCAGAGCAAGGAAGTAGATCCTTGTAGTTAGTTGTGAGTTGTGAGAGTTGAAGAAATAAGTTCCTAACAACATGGAGAGTAGATATGATCCAAGACAAGCCATTTTCAGAACCAAGTGCAAATGCAAGGGTAAAGTATGTAAGGTTATAGTTGACAGTGGTTCTCTTGACAACATAGTCTAAATAGAAATGGTGGAAAAGATGAATCTACCAATAGTCTAAATAGAAATGGTGGAAAAGATGAATCTACAAAGGATCCCTCATGAGTCACCTTATAGAGCATTTGGTTTGAGTGATGATCATTGGGTTGATGTCTTAGAGAAGTCTGTTGTTCGTTTCAATATTGGTCCTTAGTATGAGATGGTGGAATGTGATATTATGCCCTTAAGAGATTGCCATTTGATTTTGGGAAGAGCATGGAAATATGACAATTGAAATATGTATGATGCTTATAGGAATGTGTATCAATTTTCTAAGGATGGCACAAATTTTATCTTGAACCCTATGAGGGAAGAAGATGATCCTACATGGTGTATAACAAGAAGTCTAGGATTGGTTGAGAGAATAGCTTTCCCTGAACATAAGAATCACCAGGAGGAAGATGTTGAAGAAGCAGATGGTGTAGTAGTACACAATGGAAGTTTAGTGGAAGAAGTGACCCCAAGTACCATAGAAGGTGAAGTTGAAGAGGTGGATAGTCCATTTAGTGGCTTTGAGTAGCAGATGCATGCTGAAGTGAAGAGTGAGTAGCAAAGAGTTGAAGAGGAACCTTATATGGCAAAGGTTCTTGAGGATGAGCAAGGGTTAGAGACCAATGTGGCTGAAGCACATAGTCTTTATCCTGATGATGGAGTTGTTGAACAGATTGAACAAGAAGAAGACATGATACAAGGGTCACATGCACTTGAGAAGCCTATTGGCAGGCTGGATACAAAGATAGTTGTTACTGATCCATATGTTGCTATAGAGGTCTACATGCATAAACACTATCAGATTGGTATTAGTCTTTATGAAGGTTTCATGACCTTTATGGGAGCAATGCTCTATACTAGGAAAATGCATGACACCAAGCACATCTATTGGTCCCCACAAATGAGCACTTCTCCTCACTTTGAGATGAAGTTCATTGAGATTTCTCATGTCTATTCATGGAGTTGTTCTTGGACTGAGAGTTTTCTGGAATGGTAGTTGATGGTATCATCTACACCTTATGAGCAGCTACAACTATGGTCGATGTTGATTTTTGAAGCAAGGCCTAGAGTGAAGATGAAGGAAGGAGATTTTCATTTGGCCATGCGTGATTACGCTGAAGACAAGTACATGCCAAAGGTCAAGATGAAGCCTATATGATTTGTAGGTATCATTTGTTTTGCAGGTATCATTTCCAAGAGGACTTGGAACTTTTTCAATTTTGGGGAGTATGGTGTAGGAGCACCTTCACAATTTTGGCTTGTTTGATCCTGATGGGATCATGAATTGAATAAAGGACTATTGTAAGAGTCAAAGTGTGTGTTTTAGGTTTATCTTAGAGTGGTTTAGATAATTTTACTCAAGTTTTCTTTCCATTTTTGGCCCATAGTGCCTTTGTACGCCAAAAATGGCATTATAGTGAAAGTGTGTTAAAAACATTGTAAAAAGCTTAGCAAGGAATTGGAGTAGGTCTATTTAATGATTTGACACCATCTCAAATGGTTAGGTGGAAGATATTTGTCTTGTAGGCCAAAAATGCACTAAGAGTAAAAACTTGCCAATGTTGTCAAGCAACATTTTGACAAAAAGTGAGAAAAGCTGTAAAATCACTCTACAAAGTAGTTATGGACGCCATAAGGGTTGAAATTTTTTGAGTGTGCCTATATAAGGACACTTAAAACATTGTAAATAGGTTGGGCTTTGTATTGGCAAGAGAAAGTTATTAAATATGATTGTTTTTCATGCTTTTTAAGCTTAATATGCTTTAACAGTCCGTATAGAGCACTATTTCCATACTGTTCTTTCATGGGAGTTTGTGTCATGGTTTTATGAAGGTTTTTCATTCTTTGTGTTAGGGTTTTTACTATGTTTTGGTTTATCAAAAAAAATCTTTTAGTTTTTGCCAGTTCGCTGCCCTAAACTGGGGTTTTGAGGAAAATGGGTTGAAACATTTGGTCTCCATGGGAAACCAAGCAAAAATGAACCTTGGAGACCAAGTTGGACCTTTGTACATATTGTATTTTAATTTTTTTCTGTCAGACATGATAGAAAAGATGAATGGGACCAAGTTCTAGGCGAGTGCATGATGGAAACTCGGTTAGAAGCAAGCAAGTGAATGGTCTCAGTCAATTTTTAATGAGTTTTAATTGTCAATCTTCCTAGTTGAAGGTTTATTATGTTGTTATCAAGTTTTTTTGCATTGTGAAGGAAGAAAACCAGGTTACATTTCCTTCAATGAGCAAATTTAACAGTGTTGTAGCAGTAAACAGTGAGTTTGCTGTCAAAATTTGCTTTCTTGGTGTTTGTTTTCCAAGTGTTTGTTGAAATGTTTGCAGGGAAGAGATAGGGGAGAGTTCTAATTGGTGTGACAGAGCTATATTGACAGTTTGGTGGCTTGATACAGAATAGAGAAGTGATTTCTAATTCATCATGGTTCAAAACCCTCACAAAAAACCTTGTTTTGAGGCTACAAAATAGGACAATCATAAATTGACCTTCCCAAGACCTCTCTTGGCACTAATTCATGATTTTGGCCAAAAGGGTACTCAAAAAATTTGCCTTTTTCAAAGATTCCAAGTTGGGAGTGAGTAATGAGCAAAATAGTGTTTCAGGAGGGCTAAAAAGGGCTTATTCCTTGTAGCCTTGTTTTGAAGAAAATTAAGAATCTGATTGGAGTAAGGATTGGTGACCTTGTAAAACCTTTTGTAATAAGTCCCAAACAACCTTGGAAACCTTGTGAAGCCCTCATAACTCCAGTTTAAATATTTGGGGTTTAGACCTATAGTAAGGGTTTGAGTAAGTGTTGAGTAAGTGAGCATGGTAGTTTGAGTTGAGCTAGTGTATGAAGAAATGATGGGAATAAATCAAGGAGGAAGTTTTGGGTTGAGTGAAGCTTGTTAACATTGAAAGTGGGCCTTATCTAGAAAACCAAAACCTTTCCTCTCTCATTTGAAGGAGTCTCTTAACAAGAAGATTATACTTGGCTTTAATTGGTCCTCCTATGGGTTCCTCCCTATCACTAATCTTAACCATATATATTTGACTCATTCATTGATCGATCATACCTTTCATAACCATACAAAAAAACTAACTTACATGATTCAATTGGCACTACCAGTATTTAGTTGCCAACCTAGGTAATCCACCCCAAGGGGCCTTCCATCCAATTAAATCTCTTGTTCCAATTTGTTGCAGCTAGCTATAGGGACTGGTAATTTTTTTAACCCACTTGCCTTCATTAATTTCATGCATAAATTCTTCCAGAGCATTGACAAATGAAGATCTTTCCACCTTGAACCTGGACCAGGTTTAACCATGGGAGAGGTCGTAAATGTAAACTTTGGTTGTGCCATCTTCAATGAGCTACTCAAACTTCTTCACTGAAAGCCTCATCACAATTGTGACCTACAATGCAATATTGTAAATAGTGAGTCTTCTTAAAGACTCAGTAAGCACTCTACCCTTTCCCTAAAATTTCTCTTCATTCTTGAGAGCCCAAATAGCCCAAAGTATTTCACAAGCTAAAAGAAACTAAAAAATTTTATTGTCCTTCTTGATACCATTAATGAATCTAAACATAACATCATAATAAGAAATCTTTTTAGAGAAATCAATACCAAAAAGATTCCAGATTTCCTTAGCCACAATACATCCAAAGAAAATATGATTAATAGATTCAAATACTCTATTTATATTGCAGATATCATAAGACTATTGTACATTCTTGATGGGAAATCTTTCCAAAATGAATAACCACTTAAGCCCTTTTTTCTTGGGCATATTAACACTACCCCAAAACTTGGTAAATTTTTTTTTGTGAATCATGATTACTGCAATTCAAATTCCAAAAATAATTAACATGATTAATCAAGTCAGTATTACAATATAAAGAATTACAAACAACTTTATCCTTTGTGTTCATCAATGAGGGGCCATCTATCTAGGTGAAGTATGTGAAGTTGTCTTCTACCACCAAACACTACTTAAGTAGATGAAGGTTATTGCAAGATTCCCGCAGCACAAAGTAGGTCTTCCAGTGAGAGTTAGGCAACTGATATTTATGAATGAGACCATTCCAAGCTATTATTTGACCATCAATAATAATATCATTTAAACAACATATACCCTTAGCATTCTAACTCTTAGCAGGACATCCTTGAATCAGAGCAAGAGGCCTACCCTTGTGGACTGAATTTCATTGGATAGACCTTTCCCCACATAAGGAGTTATCATTAATGAGGATTCTATTATGGGTGTTATCACTAAGGTTTTCATTCTAGCTAAGCCTAGACTCAGCTAACCTATGACACATGGGGCTACCTCCAGGTTGTGGGTACCCTATGATGAAAGTAGACCTCCAGAGAGGGTTGGTTCCCTTTGAAATTTCCTACAACTATTGATTTTTGACAAGGAAAAGGGACAGAGGATGCTTTGAAAAATGTATAAACCTACACTAATTTGTGGTGACGCACCAAAATGTTTAGTTTAACACTAACTTCCTACTGATTACAACTTCTTCAACAAAGAACTAATCATATTCACAACTCATTTTGATTTTATGATGACCATAAATATTTTATATGAAGGTCCTTCTTTTAGTTTCTATAGAAGATGAAATGAATCATACTATAATACTAGCTGAAATGTAATCATAACACAACATACAATCTGACCTAATCATGGATTACTTGTCTAAACATTGTGTTGAAGCAAAATAATAAAGGACTATAAGCCACAATGAATATTCAACACAATTTAATGGAGAAAACAAGAAAAATGAGTAGGAACAACTGAATCTTTTTTTATTATTCAAGAAGAATTTAAATTCCATACACTAAAACAACTTTGATTTCTATACACAAAGGTTACAAAATGTAACACAACTGAGTACATAGAGAAATTGGAGAATTACTAAATTCAATGCTGAAAGTACATGCTACAACTTAGAATAAGTTACAATATCAACTTTTTACTGTCATACAAAGAAGAAATAAGTAATCTAACTAACTCTACAAATAAATGAGAATGCCTTTTTAATTGAATTTGCTCCTACAATTTGAATTTTGAAATTAAACAATTTAGCTCTATTTGGCTGCTTTATGGCTAGGCTAATCTGTAGACTTGCTGGTCGAGTCTTATCCTCAAAATCAGGTCCTTGAGTGATTGGGAATTTGAAACCAAACTTTGTTAGGTGAGCACACTTGAAAAATCTACAAAAGAGGGGCTAGAAGTTAAGATAACTTGTTGTTTGTGCTTCCAAATGTTCCCTTGGTTGGTGAGTCACCCTTGGGGGTCCTCAAATCAGGTGTGGAACTACTGTTATTGTCTAAAAATCCCCTCAAAAAGTGTGATTTCTCTCTTGGTTGTTCATTTTGCATTTGACTTGAAAATTGGGCTTACATTGATGAGTATTTTGAATTTGAAATTCAAATGTTTCTTTTATCGATTCCAAGGTTTACAAATTCCCTTTGATGACTATAACTGTTATAATAAGGTCATTATTAGACTATAGATGATTGAATTTCATAATACCTCATGACTTCTATAGAATAGTTGTTGTAGATTTAAACAACATATTCATTTAATTAGGTGGCTCTTATGACTATGCCTCTATTTAGACCTAAAAGAGTTTGATCTATTCTCTTGGTTGCCTTCTTGCCTCTTTTACTGATCTATGCATGACAATATTTACTATTATGGATTGCGTTTGTCTTCTCACTATATTAATATATTATGTTGTGGCTTGTGATTGATCATAGGATTCTCATGAATGTGCAATATCACTGCTTTTGCCTTTCCATTGTGTGATTGTGCTATGAGTTCTCTGTCACTGCATTTCTTCTTTGTCTTTTCACAGACCTATGAGTGTGTGATATGTCTTTGGTTTGTAAATACCTTATCCCTTGTTGTTCTGCTATTTCCTTGGACTGTAAGATACATCTGTGATTGATCATAAGACACCTTTATTTTGGTCATTTGATGGTGACTGAGTTTAGTATGCAATGAGGGTTCTTAGCTCCTCCTAGACAAAGTTCAAAACCCTATGACACTATTCTTTGACACTAAATAGTTTTATCCATGCTTTGATATCCTTTGTCAAATGAAACTCCCTTAGTGTTGTCACTTTATTCTTGAAGTTATATGAACCTCTCTGTGTTCTTCCATGGATCATCCTATCATGTAGACTATCTTGTCATCATTGTAGCCTATTACTGTCACATGACTACTAACTGGTAAGGGTTGCTTATGATCATTAGGGACTAATAAAGACATATCACTATCATATCATAATGTCTTGGCTATGAAAGGCTACATTGTATGGTGACATCTTGGACTATTCTCTTCTTGTTCTTGAAAAGACCTAAGATTAATAAGAGAATCTGCTATCCTTATAGACTAAAACTGTCAAACTCATTTGATGTCTCAATAATCTTTATTCATTGACCTGCTCCACTATTATGTATCTCTACACTCCTAGACTCCATGAATGACTGCAAATAAGTATCTCTAGAACCCTATTGCTTGATGATTCCTTTTGTCGTTGTTGCCTCCATTAAGCCTGTAACTTTTGATTGGGAGATATTAATTATCCTTGCTATATTTTAATATGGCAAAGGCCTTTTCACTATCCATTATGTGCTACAAGGACTACCTATCCCTTTGATCTTTGATGTCTTTTCCCTTTATATGACCATGTTCTTATCAAAACATTGACATAATATCTTTAGGCATTATCATAACATACTTTTGGTGACTGTTCACAGCTCTATCCATGGTTCCAATAAGAATTTACCCTCAATGATCACTGTTATAAAAGCAATCATGACTTTTGCTTCTTTCTCTTTAATACTCATACACAAGTGTCTTTGTATAGTGTCTATGTTACTACATATACCACTATTATTTATGCTCATTTATGGGAGTCTAAAACCTAAGATGACATCATGATTGCTAATGCATCGTTTGGGCTGTGAACACTGCTCTATAATGAGTAATCATGTTCAAACCCTAGTACACCTATGATCATTATCATCTGTCTTTGGTGATCAATATTGCTATTTTATTTTCTATGGTTGCCAAGGTGTTGTAACTATTCTAGGGCTTCAAACCCCTTTGATGTTTCAATCTTTATGCATAGTGAAATGGCTTTTGATTTCCTACCTAGATACTCATTTGGAAATGTCACCTCATAGCTCCTTATCTCAGATTTTGTCATGACTTTACCTTGAATGGCGCTATTTGTTAGGTCCCAGAGGAAACTAAGAGGGGGGGGGGGGGGTGAATTAGTTGTCCAATAAATACAAACCAAAACTAACTTAACCAAACTTAATGCTTAATATTGGTAAACCAAACTTTAATGTCGGTAGACAGTTTTATCAGTTATTTGTAGTACCGGTAAATTTTAATGCATGAAACAAAAAGACAAATAACATACACAACACATAACACAGTTATTTGTATGTGGAAGCCTTGTAAGGGGAAAAACCATGGTGGGAAACCTTACCCACAATCAGATGATACTACTGCAGATAGTATGTGTGTACAATATGGAGTCTGCACATGTAGAAAGGCCAACTACCTAGAGCTCACTGCTCAATCACAAAATGGGAGTCACACTGACTACAATTGGATGGTTAAATCCAATGATAATGTACTGCTCAAAATAACATCTTCATATGTTGGATTCAGTATGAATGATGTCTGTGTGTATAGCTCTGCTTATATTCGCATATACCTTATTATATTCCTCTTCCACTATCCTTATTACAATCTCACAAATGAGATCTTACATTTATACCAAAACTTAAGACCAAATGAGTAGGTCTTCTCACTAAATGATATTACAATAAAATCAATTATAAGAATCAATATGTAATGCATGATGTCGGCTCAATGCATTTACAACAATAATAAATCATCTCCATAACATGTCGTGCTTATCTGGAATATATATGCTTGTCGGTGCAAATCCCGGACCTATTTACCAGTAACAACAAATATGAAAACCCGATTAGACCAATGAAGAAATTACCAAAACCAAGTGTCCAAACAATGTCTTCGACATAACCAAGTAATCTCCAAGTCATTCCAAGTGCCAGTGAACCAGATATCGGTGACTGTGCATAAGTCACTGAACATGCCGGTGAACACAACCAAAGATCTCCAAGTGTTGACATCAATGACAAAACCATATCAACATATCCAAAATACCAACAATCTCCCCCTTTGGCGTTGATGGCAACACAAGATGGAAAAACCATCAAAGTGCCAAAGTAAAAATGCCAAAAACCAAAAGCCAACAATCTCCCAAAGAGATCATCAAAATACAGATACAGAGAGTAACAATCTCTCCCCCAATGAATAATCTCTCCCCAAAAGATAATGTGTTTTTCCATAGATATCTCTCCCCCTTTGACATCAAATGCCAAAGCAATACAAAACCAAACATAATCAGTTCATAGAACTTGTTATAACCACATTTATTCAATCTACTCCCCCTGAGAAGTAGCTCTCGTTCATCAAAGCCGAAAAAATATTTCTCTATTAATTCTGTCGGTCTCATGCCAATCATCAACTGTCTAAGTCTCTACCAGTGGGGGTATAACTCCAAGCTTCTCTCTAAGATATTCACATAAACCAATTTCACTTCGTTTGCTTCAACATTTTCTTTCAGAAAATTGAATTTGATGGAAAAATGTTTAGTTTTTGAGTGAAATACCAGATTCTTTGATATATCAATTGCTGCCATATTATCACAATAAATGGTTATAGGTTCCTTGCATTTTACCTTTATGTCTTTCAACATTTTCTCGATCCATAATACTTGTGTATAGTTAGTTGGTGCTGCAACATATTCTGATTGTGTTGTTGATAAGGATGTACAACTTTGTTTTTTGCTCAACCATGAAATTAGTCTGCTGCCAAGAAAAAATGCTTTGCTAATGGTGCTTTTTCTGTCATCTACATCTCCTATCCAATTTGCATCTGTGTATGCACATAAATCAAAATTTTCATCTTTAGGATACCATAAACCAAGATTTGTTGTGCCTTGTAGATACCAAAAAATCCTTTTCACTGCTGATTCATGATTTTCCTTAGGATTACTCTGAAATCTTGAAACAATACATACTGCATTCATAATATTAGGTATTGTTTGTGTCAAATATAGTAAACCTCCTATCATAGACTTGTGTCTTGTCAGATTAACAGGTGCTAATTCATCCTTCAAAGATAGTTTATCAGTTGTAGTCATAGCTGTGCTTACCAGTTTAGAGTTTTCCATGCCAAATTTCTTAAGTAATTGCTTCAAGTACTTTGATTGATTTATGAATATACCTTTATCAGTCTATGAAATCTGCAATCCTAAAAAGAATTTTATCTCCCCAATCATAGACATTTCAAATTCTTCCTGCATCTTTTTAGAAAAGTCTTTTCATAATCCATCTTCTCCTCCAAAAATTATATCATCAACAAAAACTTCAATAACCAAGATGTCATCATTAGTCACTTTGTAATATAAGTTGTTGTCAGCATGACCTTTAATGTAACCAAGCTTCAAAAGATATTTGTCCAATCTAGCATACCAAGCTCTAGGAGCATGCTTTAGTCCATATAAAGCTTTCCTTAACCTACAAACCATATCTTTGTCATATGTCAAAGAAAATACATGAGGTTGTTCAATCTAAATTTCCTCTTCAAGATCTCCATTCAAAAATGCACATTTAACATCCATTTGATATACTTTATTTGTGTGCTGCAAAAGCTAAGAATAATCTAACTGCCTCAATTCTAGCTACCAGTGCAAAGGTTTCATTATAATCAATTCCTTCTTCCAGTGAATATCCCTTACACACTAATCTTTCTTTGTTTCTGATTACCTTACCATCTTCATTAAGTTTATTTCTAAATACCCATTTAGTTCTAATTACATTTTTGTTTTTAGGCCAGGGAACCAATGTCCATGTGTTATTCTTTTCAATTTGTTCCAATTCATCTTCCATAGCCTTAATCCAATGTTTGTCTTCACATGCCTCATTAATAGTTGCTGGTTCAATTTGAGAAATAAGACATACCTCCTCATTTTCCAGTCTTCCTCTAGTCATAACACCCTATTACTTGTTCCCAATTATTTGATTTTTAGAGTGATTCAATCTTACATACCGGGGTGTTTTTACATGTTGTTGTTCTTCAGTCATTTTGGAATTCTCAGATAATGCCGATGTGACTGGATCAACATTTTGTACTGGTGTACTCATAGTAGGTTCTTTTGTGATTATCTCAACTGCCGGTTCAGAGTCTATAGACCTTCTAAACTGTTCATCAATCTTCACATTTTCACTTTCAATGATTTTCTGCAATCTCTTATTAAAACATCTACATGCCTTCCTCTTAGATGAATAACCAAGAAATATTCCTTCATCACTTCTAGGATCAAATTTGCCAATATAATCATCTCTCCTAATATAATATTTGCTTCCAAATATTATGAAATATTTAAGAGTAGGAGTATTACCAAACCATAGTTCATGAGGGGTCTTACCAGTTTCACTTTTGATGTGAACTCTGTTGAATGTATAAACAATTGTATTGACTGCTTCTCTCCAATATACATGAGGTAGATTTGCTTTTGATATCATGCTTCTAGCTGCATCCAAAATAGTTTTGTTCTTTCTTTCCACAAGTCCATTCTGCTAGGGTGTCTGAGGTGCTGATAACTGTCTTCTGATTCCATTCACTTCACATAATGTATTAAATTCGTTAGATGTGAATTCACCTCCTTGATCTAATCTCAAACATTTAATTTTCTTACCGGTTTTATTCTCTACCATCACCTTGAATAGTTTGAATTTCCCAAAAGCTTCTGATTTCTCCCTAAGAAAAGTAACCCAATACATTCTAGAATAGTCATCAATTATTAGCATAAAATATCTATCTCCTTGTAAACTTCTAGTTCTTACTGGACCACATAAATCAGTATGAATTAAGTCAAGAACATTATTGGATTTTTCTGGAATACTCTTGAAAGTTGTTCTAACTTTCTTTACAAGTTGACATTCCTTACATCCCGGATTGTGAGGGTTAACAATCTTAGGTAAATCTCTTACTGCCTTAGTTGTATCGATCTTCACAATGCAATCAAAATTTACATGACAAAGTTCTTATGCCATAACCAACTTTCATCAATATGTGCAATTAAGCATGCCTTCTCACTATTATTCAAATTAAAGATATTACCTCTAGTCTGATTATCGGTTGCGATTTCTAAGCTAGTACTGTTCATGATTTTACATTTACCATTCTTGAATTGTAACTGAAAACCTTTTTCAACTAATTGACCAACACTCAAAAGATTGTGCTTCAAACCTTCAACATAGTAAACATTATTAGTATTATGCTTACCATCAAAAGATATAGCGCCTTTTCCTCTGATCAAACAAGCTTTGTCATCTCCATATCTTACTAGACCTCCATTGTATTCCTGAAAGGTTAAGAATTTACTCTTATCACCAGTCATATGATGTGAACATCCAAAACCAATAATCCATTCATCTTTTTCTTCAATTTTAGTTGCCAAGACCTACTCTACGGGATGAATAGTAGGTGTCGGTTGATCTTCTATTATAGCAACAAAAACCCATCCATTGTCTATCGGTTCCTCATCAGAATCATCAGTAACTCCTTCATTAGCATAGTAACATGATTTATCTCTATTCTTCTTAAATTTGTATCTCTGATATTCAAGGTTAGGCTTGTATGTTCTTTTAGCTTCTTCTTTCAATCTTGCATGTCTATCAGGACACCTAAATGCCATATGACCAATTTTATTTTAGTTAAAACATTTAAATGGTGCTTTACCTTCATACTTACTTCCAATTGGACCTTTAGGCATTTTCCTTGCAAATGGTGCTTCAAGCTCTTCCAATTCTTCATTCTCTCTTCTGATTTCTTCAAGTTGTCTTGCATAAAAGGCTTTCCAATCAGATTTCTCAGATGATGATGATGATGTTGCAGATGATGATGAATCCTTGAAAGCTAAATCTGTCTTAATTGTAGCAATAGGACCAAATTCCTCAAGTTCAAAAGTTGAAAGTTTTCCAACCAAAGTATCTCTAGATATTGATGCATTAGGCATTGTTCTCAATTCATTTATAGCAATAACTTTCATTTTATATGCCGGTGGAAAAACTCTTAAAACTTTAGAAATAATTTCATCTTCAATTAAGGTTCCTCCAAAACATTGTATACCCAAAACAATTTCATTTACTCTTTCCATAAAAGCAGAAATCCTTTCATCTTCTTCCATTTTCAGATTTTCATACCCGACTTGGAAACAATCCAGTTTTGGAATTTTCACTATGGTATCACCTTCATTCAATGTTTCCAACTTCTCCCAAATAGCTTTAGCAGTAGATCTATCTGATAATCCCATGATTTGCTGATTAGACAATGCACTCAAAAGTGCTTCCCTTGGTTTGCAATCATTTTCCTCATCTTTAGCCAAGGTTGGTGGATTTGGTTGACTTTGAGTAGGAACAACATAGCCATTCTTTGTAACATCTGATATGTCCTTTCCAATGCAATTCAGATGTGTCTCCATTCTGACCTTCCATATACCATAGTTGGTTCCATCAAGCTTCGGACTATCCTTCCTGAAATAGTTAGTAGACATAGGATCTCCTCAAGTTTTTAAACTTTTGCAAAAAGAGGACTAAGCTCTGATACCAATTGTTAGGTCCCAAAGGCAACTGAGAGGGGGGGGGGGGGTGGGTGAATCATTTTTCCAATAAATACAAACCAAAACTAACTTAACCAAACTTAATGCTTAATACCGGTAAACCAAACTTAATGCCAGTAGATAGTTTTATCAGTTAATTGCAGTACCAATAAAGTTTAATGCATGAAATAGAAAGACAAATAACATACACAACACATAACATAGTTATTTGTACGTTGAAACCCTATAAGGGGAAAAACCACGGTGGGAAACCTTACCCACAATTAGATGATACTACTGTAGATAGTATGTGTGTATAATATGGAGTCTACACATGCAGAAAGGCCAACTGCCTAGAGCTCATTGCCCAATCACAAAATGGGAGTCACACTGACTATAATTGGATGGTTAAATCCAATGATAATGTACTGCTCAAAATAACATCTTCATATGATGGATTCAGTACCCGTTAAGCTTTGTTTTTCCTTCTTCAAACCTTCCTTCAATCTTGAATGATGTCTGCGTGTATAGCTCTGCTTATATTCTCATATACCTTATTATATTCCTCTTCCACTATTGTTATTACAATCTCACAAATGAGATCTTACATTTATACCAAAACCTAAGACCAAATGAGTAGGTCGGCTCACTAAAAAATATTACAATAAAATCAATTACAAATGAATCAATATGCGATGAATGATGTCAGCTCAATGCATTTACAATAATAACAAATCATCTCCATAATGTGTCATGCTGATCTGGAATAGATATGCTTACCGGTGCATATCCTGGACCTATTTGTCAGTAACAACAAATATGAAAACCTAATTAGACCAATGAACAAATTACTAAAACCAAGTGTCCAAACAATGTCTTCAACATAACCAAGTAATCTCCAAGTCATCTCCAAGTGTCGATGAACAATATAACCTGCCAGCGAACCAGATATCAGTGACTATGCATAAGTGACTGAACATGTTGGAGAACATAACCAAAGATCTCCAAGTGTTGATAAGTGTTGACAAGTGTTGACATCAATGACAAAACCATATCAACATATCCAAAATACCAACACTATCAGTGCATTGTCTTTTGTTCCTCACTTATGACTGCAATAAGGTGTTTTGATGCATCATATATGCTTCAACAAGACTGTCAATACTGTGTCACCATAGCTATTTTGGTGTAGACACAACTGCCACTATCTTGCTTTAGGTCTGTCTCAAATCAAAGAGAATACTTCTCTTCACTATTCTAGATCTGAAGCATGCGTCCTTTGGTGGCTTTTTCATTGAGATTATGATTTTAAATCTAAACCCTATCTTTGATATTCCTAGACACAAGAAATATACAACAAAAGACCATCCCCTACCTAAGATTTCAATCCTAATGCGTCTCAAAGTAAACCTTAAATCTTGAAATCTATGCTTGATAGGAAATAAGGTATTAATGCCAACATCTCTTAAGAGGCTCTAGCAATGACAGCAAACACTCATTGATATATTTTACAACTAAGGCTTATTGTTTATACTTAAAGATCTCACTTCCTTATGTGAATCCTTGTATGATGGAGGTCAACACTCCTCTTGATCTGCCACTTCACTGCTACTTTCAATACTCAAACTCCTTATAAACTTTTGCATGTGCTACTATGGTAAATTTATTCTATTGTATTAATGAGTCCATGAACCCAATTTCCTTTTCACGAGCTCTTTCCCCTTGATTTGTTGCTTCTCTCTGAGTGAAAATAGTTGCTCTTGATGGCCATAGCGAGTCACTATTTTGAAACTAGGGATTCATAGCTAGTCTTCTCTTTCCTTGCCATAGGTTAAGGCAATTTTAGAATATTTGAACAAATGAAAGAAATAAAATTCCCTCCTTTGTCTCCTTTTGAAAACAACCACATGACTATATTTATTTTATTTATCATCCTTTTCATGATGTGGACTTTGGAGAACAAAAAGGCTTTCAAACCTCTTCCTTTATCAAAGAATATTTACCAAAAATTAGAAGTTTTGGACAAGATGCAATGACCAAAGTTTTATTAATATATCACAAAAAAACCTTTTAACCCTTAGGTTAAATTAAAACTTGACCCTCAAAATTGGTAACAATGGGAAATAAGGCTTATAATACATTCCCAAGCCTTTCACATCACTTTGAATATATTAGAGATAGCCAATGAAACTAGGAAATTACCAACTATGAGGTCACTAAGGGGAGAAAATTCCATATCTTGGTCTTCTTAGGAACAACAAGCCTCACATTATTCCTAATTAGGATTTTCCATAGTTCATTACCTTCCATTTAGCATCTCGTGCAATTCCCTGCATCCTAAGATCCTTTAATCCCAAACCGCCCATCTGCTTGCTTAAGCAACACCGATTCCATTTGATAGAATGCCATTTCTTGTTACCTCCACGATTGGACCAAAGGAAGTTTCTAATGGCTTTTTGGATATAATTTATTTGATAATTGTTGAACATCTACATAGAGGAATAATAGAGGCTATTGGAGGAAATAATTTTTTGGCACACTTGCATCCTTCCAGCCATGGATAGGTAATGCTTATTCCATCTAGCCAACTTTTTCTCAATATTCCCTTTTATCAATATCCACATATCCTTTAAACATGGGTTAGTTGAAAATAGTATACCCAGATATCTAACTTGCTTAGATTGCCCCTCCATTGATAGTTATACTTATTGAACTAGCCAAGGGGTGTCTCTTCCCACCCAAGCAGGATGGATTTGGTTTTAGAGATCTTGGCCCCCAAATCATCACAAAAGAATTTCAATTTGACCATTAAGGAGTCCATGTTCTCCCCATCAATCTCTAGGAAAAGAGTTTAATCATCCGCAAACTATATCTTTATCAGGTCCTCCTTATTGGGCAGGGTGATGCCTTCAACCCTTGGGTAGAGGGTAGAGTATCTAAGAAGGTAAAAAATAGAATCATATGCAATTACAAAAAGAGATAGGGCCAAGGGGAACCCCTTCCTAATGGATCTTTCTAGAGTGAGGGGCAAAGTACAAGAACCATTAACGTCCACTTGAGTAGAGACTTCTTTAAGTAGGTTCTAAACCATTTGGTAGAACTCTTTCAAAAAAACCAAATGATTTTAATAGCGTGGAAAGAAAACTCATTCAATTTTGTCATATGCCTTTTTAAAATTAATAAGGAACATAGCCACTTTTTGGTTAGTTTATCTATCCCAATTCATAGCCTCCCAACTGGTAGTAATATTTTTCAGGTATGTATCTACCTTTGATAAATCTAGTTTGAGTGTTGCTCAGAAACTAGGAAGGATATCCACTAGTTTGAGAGAAATGATCTTGGCTTATATTTTATAAGAGATGTTTAGCAGAGTAATAGGTCTCCAATTTTTAATGAGAGACTTGTCTCCATATTTGGGGAGTAGCTTAATTATCCCTTTATTTATCTATGCTCCCAAAGTTCATATTTGTAATTCTTCCTCATACACTTGTATTAGGTCCAACCCTATCCACTCTTTAGCATCTTTATATAATTCAATAGGTAAACCATCAGGGCCTAGTGCCTTGTCATTGTTAAAAGTGGCAATGGCCTTGAGGATCTCCTTAAATATGATTGGATTCTTGAGAAAACTAACCTCTTTATTTGAGATTTTCTTTGGAATAAGTGCTTTCCATCTATCCATTGCAAGATGAATGGATGTGGATTTTCTCTCAGAGAAAAATAATCTCTTATAGTATAGAAAGAATGCATCTTTAATGTCACTAATGTCCACCAAATCTTTTCCTTCTTCCCAAACTCTGCCAATCCTTTGCTTGAATTCCTTCTGCCTTGGGAGGTTAAAGAAGAATTTAGAACCCTTGTCTCCCCATTCTAGAACCAATTTATTCTGGCTCTTACCTTAATTCCCTAGACCTAATGATTCTGAATGCCCCTAAGAGAGTTTATGGTCTGAGATAACAATTGTACTAGATCCTAATCGGTGGGGTCCATTTTCATTTGAGCCTCCAGCCCCATAAGGTTGTCAAACAATGTTTCTAGATCATGTTCTATCCATGTTGATGGTCCACATTGATCATTGTGCATATTGATTATTTTCTTGATTTGGTGGTGTTCTTCATGTTATACGACATTCATGATGATTGTAGCCTATTGCGGATGTTCGAGGGATAAGTATCGGAGGTATTTCTCGATTGCTATGTTGATTTAGTTCTAGACTATGTCGTAGCCGACATTATTTTGGTCCACATGTGTTGTTGTTGCGTGTGAGGTTATATTCCTATTATTTGTACTAATGGTTGAGTTGACCTTGAAATCTAGGTTGATGAATTGTATAAATAAATATAATATTCCTTTGTGAGATGTATCTGTGAGTGTGTGATGGAGTAAGTGTGCGAACAAGTGTTTTGATCTTTTGGAAGTGTGAAGAGAAGTGTGTGGCAGAGTAAAGCAGACTATGGTTAACCAGAACTAACCAGGAATGAGAAGATGCTATTTCATTAGTTCATGATTCTCCACATGTAATCCAAATGTTTTTGTAAGACAATGAGTCTTCCTCGGGGTCGTAGTTCCCTTCTTCTTTTGTGATTTGAGTAGTGAGCTCTAGGCAGTGTGCCTAAATGTATGTGCATTCCCCATTGTAATATTTCATTTACTCCTAATAGGGTATTATCTCATTGTGGGTAGGTTCCCATCATGGTTTTTTCCTGAACTGGTTTTCCACATCAAAAATCTTGGTGTTATGTGTTTTATTGATGTCATGTTGATTTGTTATTTCATTTCTTTTTATCAGATCTAAATCTAAGTTTGAATTGTGTTAAGTTTGTGAGAAAAATGATTCACCCCCCTCTCATTTTC
The DNA here is from genome assembly GCF_030272615.1 of Cryptomeria japonica. Classification (NCBI taxonomy): domain Eukaryota; kingdom Viridiplantae; phylum Streptophyta; class Pinopsida; order Cupressales; family Cupressaceae; genus Cryptomeria; species Cryptomeria japonica. Next base: position 681,830,103 of record NC_081414.1, read on the forward strand.
TACCTTGTTGCCAACAATTGGTATCGGATCTAGATCATCTGGAAGAAGCTTGACTGCTTGAGGAGATCCAGGATGCCAACCTTTTCTTTTAAGAAGAATAGTCTGAGATTTGATGGAACAAATTACACTCTCTAGAAAAACTAGATGTAATGTCATTTGCGATGCATTGATGAAGATTATTGGAAGTTAACTAAGAATGTGTGTAATTCTCTTGCTCATGGTCCTAGTACTCCGAATGAGATAAAGGAAGATGAATTAAATATTAGAGCTAAGGAAGATTTCTTCCTTGTTTGCTTCTAAGATGACTAATTTGATGGATTTGCAGACTTCTCATGAGATTTGGAAGAAGTTGGAGACTTTGTATGAAGCTGACAGACATATGAAAGTTGCTAAGTTATTGAGTTTGAAGGGAAAGTATGAGATGATAAAGATGGGCGCAGATGATAACATTATCTCCTTTATGTATAAAGTGAATGAGCTTGTGTTGAATATCAGATGTGCTGGTGGAGTATTGGAAGAATATGAGATTGTGGCTAAAGTGCTAAGATCCTTGCCTCCTACTTGCAAGAACAAGGCTGTTGTTATTGAGGAGATGCAGATGGTGATAGATGTGACTAGAGACATGTTGATTGGAAATCTTGCTTCTTTTGAGTTGAGAGAGTTTGGTGAATCTCTTCCTAAATCAGATATGCATTTAAAGCTACTGTATTGGAAGCATAAATATGATCTAGGAGAAATTTCTACAAGAGTATCCAAATATGAGAAGGAGATGAGAGAGCTTGAAGAGCTTGAAGCCTTGATTGCCAAAATAATGCCTAAAGGTGCTGGTAAGTATGAAAGAAAGTTGCCTCTGAAATGTTTTTCATGCAATAAGATAGGACATTTTGCCTCAAGGTGTTCAAAAAGAGTTTCTAAGAAGCCATTTAAGACATATAAGCCTAAATATCAGAGGAAGTATTACTTTGTTGCTGATGAAAGTGTGATAGATGATGAGTGATAAGGGAAATCTAGGAGATGAGTGGGTGTTCATTGCTATCAAGGAAGATGATCCGATGACTACTGATTCTACAAGCTGCATTGTTGAAGATAAATTTTTGGTTGCTAAAGTCAAAGACAAAGATGAATGGGTTATTGACAGTGGTTGTTGGCATTTGCATGAAATTGTATTGATAAACTATTATGTTGTAATTGATGTAAATTATAACTGGTAATTTTGTAATTATGTTGTTTTACAATAGGTAGGTGAGCTAGTGGAGGAAACCAGTATTACTTGAGAAGCAGTAAGATCAACCGGTAACCCTACCTATTGATGTGCCAAACCCTAACTGCTGGAACTTGGTGAATCAGATGTATTGGTTTATGATCAAATGATGAATGGTAATGATTATGCCATGTATGCATATTGTATGTAAAGAGTTTTGAAATGGTTTTTGGGACGTAGAGGTAACAATTTTATCTTGGGAATGAATGAGTACATTACATGAAGTGGAAATCGCGTGATGAGTTACAGTGATCGATGAAGTGATGATCAAGGAGTGATTGAGGTTGTCTTGAATGATGTGCAATTATTTCTATGTAATCCAATGATCATACTTGAACAGATTTGTTTGTAATCTCTATGAGATCTTAGGTTTATGATGTGTTACTAATCTATTGTTTTGCTTATAAGGTCGATGAGTTGTTTTGTTGTAATGTTGGAAATTTTGGTTAAGTGTAATAGTGATTGGTTTCTAAACCAAGAGATGTATCTACAATATATGTGAAGGAAGATAGGAGCATGAAAAGGATCTATTCAAGCAGAGTAGTGCTATTCACCAGATCAACAAACCCCTGTTGTTCTCTAACAATTACAACCGTCAAATCCCTTAATAGGGTAAGCTCTAACAGGCTTAGTGATATCTAAATCCTCTAACCAGGTGATCAATTAGCTTGGATTTAAAATCCTCTACTAAGGTTACTCCTAATAGGGTATTGATTCTAATAGGGCATTATAGTCAATCCCTTAACCGGGTGGTCCCTAACAGGATCTATTCTTAACATGAATTTTTGTAAAGCTTTAACAGGCTTGTCTCCTAACAGGGTGAACTTCAGAAGAGTTCAGAATACTTGTGGGTATTCATCCCCATCGTGGTTTTTCCCATTTTGGTTTCTATGTCAAAATCATTGTGTCAAGTGGTGAAATTTTTTGTGGTTAATTTCCTTAACTGCTAAATCCACTTAGATTTGATATGATGATTGATAGTAATCTGAAATGTGCTTTTACTTTTGTCAATAAATTATTTGGATGTTTTGATTAAATGGTTTGAGAGTTTCAAAGTTGTTTTACTATTATTCCGTTATGCCAATCAAAATGGTATACTTGACAGTGTTATTGCAATTTGTAGTTTAGTGTTTAAACCAGCTAGTTTTGAGTTTAACTTGAGAGGTTGTTTTTTGAGTTTGGTGAAAGTTTAGTCAGTTTTCTATCTACTGATTCACCCCCCCCCCTCTCAGTAGTTGTTCGAATCCTTATTAATTCTTCATACCATAAATTGGTATAAGATCATTTCAGGTCCTCTAGTGTCTAAGCCTAATAGCTTGAGGTAAAGATCTTGAAGAACATGATGAAGAAAGAAGGTTTGAAGTTTAATATGGAAAACTACAAAATATGGAGTGATATAATGAAAATCTATATCAAGAGTATAGGAAGTCAATAGTGGGAACATGTTGTTACTCAATATGTTGCACCTAGTGGAACTATGTCTGATGATCAAAATAATGAGCAACAAGAAAATAATCAAGCATTGGAGGCCATTATCAGTTCTTTGTTTGATTCAAAGCATGTTGATGTCCATGGTCTGGAGACTGTTTATGAGGTATGGAAGAAAATTGAGGAAATATATAGCAGTGATGAGCATGTGAAGATTGCCAAAGAAGAGAGTCTACGAGGTAAATTTGATGACATGCAGATGGCTGAAGGTGAGAATATTAAATAGTATGGTCAGAGGATCAAGGAGATAGGTGGTGAGATCGAGAGTGCTGGTGGCAAAGTGGATGATGCCATAGTGGTTAGTAAGGTGTTGAGAACCCTTCTACCAATCTACGCTATCCATGTTGCAACCATTAAGGAGCTAAAGTCTATTGACAAAACTAACGTAACTCTTGACTCCATCATTGGTAAACTTACTGCATTTGAATTAAATGGTTAGGATGGTAGTGCTTAGAAATATGAATCTGCATTTAGAGCTTCAATTTCTAACCAACCTATGAGGAAAAGCAAAGATGTTAGTCACAGTTATGAGTCTAGATCAAGTAGAGAAGTTGATGATGAAGACAGTCTGATCGAGCTTGAAGCATTTTTGACCAAGCAATTACCCAGAGGTACCGGTAAGTAGAAAGGTAAATTACCTTTGAAATGTTTTGCATGTAACAAGATTGGACACATTGCAGCTAACTGTCCTAATGGTGACAATGAGCATAAACGTGAGAAGTACAAATGAAAATGCAAAAGAGATTGTCTTATTGCAGTTGATGGTGGTATCACTGATGAGGAATCTAAGGGAGATGCTAATGAAGACATTGTCTTTGTTGCCATTAAAGAGGAGTCATCTGATAAGAAGGCATTAGTTTCTTGCATGGATAGTTTTGATGATTGGATCATAGATAGTGGTTGTTCACACCACATGACCGGTGACCGAAGTAAATTTCTTACTTTGAAGGAATTTGATGGAGGAGTTGTGAGATTTGGAAATGACTCAGCCTACATGGTAAAAGGAAAGGGAACCATTTCTCTTAATGGAAAGAGCAGTGCAAATGATGTTTACTAGGTTGAAGGATTAAAACACAATCTTTTAAGTGTAGCTCAACTCAATGACAGAGGTTATCCATTGGAATTCAAGAATGGAATGTGCAAAATCTATAGGAGAAAAGGTGAACCAATTGCAACCGACAAGAAGACAAAAGGTAACCTGTTTCACCTGAATCCTAAAGTCAACAACTGTTTAATTGCTAAAGTAGATGATAGTTGTCTTTGGCATCAGAGAGTTTGTCATATAAATTTTGATAATATTGTTAAGGTTAGTAAGTCCAAGTTGGTAAGAGGTTTGCCTCACTTGGACAAACTGGTGAATTCTCTATGCAAGGAATGTCAGTTAGGAAAGATGACATCCTCAAATTTTAAGAGAAAATCGTTCTCAGTAGAAAATTTGTTAGATTTGGTTCATACAGATATCTGTGGACCAATAAGAACTAAAATTATTCAAGGTGATAGATATTTTATGATCTTCACTGATGATTGCTCAAGAATGATGTGGGTCACATTCTTGAAGGATAAAACATAAGCCTTTAGTAAGTTCAAGGCATTCGGGGCCTTAGCTGAAAAGGAAAGTGGTAAGAAGATAAAGTGTCTGAGGACTAATCAAGAAGGTGACTTTACTTCAGAGGAATTCACTAGATATTGTGAAGACAATGGAATTAAGAGGCAACTTTGTGCACCAAGGACACCATAGCAAAATGGTATTGCAGAGAGAAAGAATTAGTCAGTTGATGAAGCTGCTAGAATGATGCTTATACAGGGAGGAGTAGCAAAATTTCTTTGGAGAGAAGCTGTCAGCACAACTGTCTACACTATGAACCAGATATTGGTAAAGAGAGGTAAGGATAAAACTCCTTATGAATACTGGTATGGTAGATCACCTAATGTCAGTTATTTTAAGAGTTTTGGTAGTATGTTTTGTCAAGAGAGGTGACTATGTTAGTAAGTTTGAGGCTAAAAGTGATGAATGCATATTTCTTGGTTACTCCACCAAGAGTAAGGCCTGCAAATGTTACAACAACCAGACACAAAGAATCATTGAAAGTGTTGATGTCTGAATGGATGAGTGTCCTGAAGTTTTAGGAGAAACCAGTAAGGAAATGAAGGAAGATGAACCTTGCATTCTGATTTTGGAACTAGAACCGGTGAAGCCAGAAGATGGTGAAGTGAATGCTATAGTATTAGTTCAACTGTAATAGGTAGATTCAGAAGAAGATGATAATAGTGAGGAAGAAGAACCTGTAGATAATGATCATGTCATTCCAAGCTATGTGAGACTCCATCATAATCCTGACCAGATTATTAGAGATAAAGATGATGGAGTATTAACCAAAAGAAGAATTAGAGAGAATTCTTGCATGATCTCCGCTATTGAGCCTAGAACTGCTAAGGAAGCATTTGGAGATGATCACTAGATTAAAGCTATGGAGGAGGAGCTTGACCAGATTGAGAAGAACAATACATGGATCCTAGTACCCAGACTGATGAATAAAAATGTGATAGGTACTAAATGGGTATTCAGGAATAAATTGAATGAAGATGGAGTAGTAGTCAGAAAAAAAAAGCTAGATTGGTATGCAAAGGTTATGCACGGGAGGAAGGAGAAGACTATGGTGAGACATTTACACCAGTTTCTAGATTGCAAGGTGTTAGGACTCTACTTGCATTTGCAACATATAAGGGATTGAAAGTATATCAAATGAATGTGAAGCCAACACTTCTATATGGAATATTGGAAGAAGAAGTATACATTGAGTAGCCAGATGGTTATGCTTTGACTGATGCAAAGGATATGGTGTGTAAACCGCACAAGGCACTATATGGTTTGAAGCAAGCACTGAGAGAATGGTATGAAAGACTACATTCACACCTAATGAAGATAGGTTTTTAGAGAACCAGTGAAGACAACAATATATATCTTAAATCTGAAGGAGATAAGATACTGATTAGTGAAGTGTTTGTGGACGATATCATATTTGGAGGCGATGATGATATGAGTGATGACTTTCCAAATGAAATGAAAAGTGAATTTCAAATTTCTCTAGTAGGAGAGATAAAATTCTTCATAGGTTTGCAAATTCAGTAGATGAAGAGTGGTATTTTTATTACATAGTCTAAGTATGTGAAAGAGGTACTGAAGACATTTGGAATGAGTGACTGTAAACCAGTTGGGACACCAATGGTTATAGGTTGTAAACTATCTAAGGAGGATGATGTTGCATTTGTTGATGAAAAGGAGTACAAATCAATGATAGGGAAACTGCATTATGTTGTTCATAGCAGACTGGATATTGCTCATGTAGTTGGTTAGTTGCTAGATTTTAGAAGAATCCAAAGGAGACACACTTCATAGCAACCAAAAGAATATTCAGATATTTGAAAGGTACTATTGGCTATGGATTATGTTATCCATATGAAGGTAACTTTGATTTGAAGGTTTATACAGATGCAAACTAGGTAGGTAATGTTGATGATAGGAAGAGCACAACTGGTGGTGGATTCTTTCTTGGAGGAAGACTTGTGTCATGGACCAGCAAGAAGTAGAGTTGTATATCATAGTCCACTGCTAAAGCTGAATATGTTGCAGTGTATATGAATTGTACCTAGGCAATTTGGATGAAACACGTTTTGGAAGGATTCAAGCAGAAGATCACAGAACCAGTAAAGATTTTATGTGACAACACTAATGCAATAAATATTTCAAAGAACCTAGTGTTGTATGATAGAACCAAGCATATTGAGCTAAAATATCATTTCTTGAGAGAGAAAGTGTAGCGTAAAGATGTGTTATTGGAGCATGTCTCTACCAAGGAGCAGCTTGCAGATATTTTTACTAAACCTCTACCTAAGACTACTTTTGAGTATCTTAGAGGTCAGCTAGGGGTTGTGCCCCTTCATGAATTCAATTAAGCAGATGTGGAATACATAAGTCCCAGAGCTAATTGAAGAATCCTGAAGCAGGATTGGTGTAGAGTGGAGTTATTCCACAGGGGGAGCATCAAGTTGCAGATTGTTGATGCAGAACAATGAAGTATGACATTGCATGTTTTAATTTCACTTTGGCATTGTTGTCAAAGGGGGAGAAGAAATATATGATTATGGGGAGAGGAACTATATGATTTGACAGAGAGAAGATCTATAGCTATTTACCAGCTGAAGACATGGAGACTTAGTTGAAGGAGAGTACATGGTAAAATGTAAACCAGGATTCCTATATACTATCATAACAATCAAGGGTATTGATACTTGTATTACCATCAATGCCAAAGAGGGAGATTGTTGTCATTTGCATGAAGATTGCATTGATAAACTATTATGTTGTCATTGATGTCAATTATAACTGTTAATGATGTTGTAATGATGTTGTTTTGAAACAGGTAGGTGAGCTAGTGGAGGAAATTGGTATTACTTGAGAAGCAGTAAGATCAACCAATAACCCTACCTATTGATGTGCCAAACCTTAACCGATGGAGCTTGGTGAATCGGTTGTATTGGTTTATGATCAAATGATGAATGGTAATGATTATACCATGTATTTATGTTGTATATAAAGAGTTTTCAAATGGTTTTTGGCGCATAGAGATAACAATTTTATCTTGGGAATGAGCGATTACATTGCATGAAGTGGAAACTGCATGATGAGTTACAGGGATCGATGAAGCGATGATCAAGGAGTGGTCGAGGTTGTTTCGAATGATTTGCAATGATTTCTATGTAATCCAACATTCACACTTGAACCGATTTGTTTGTAATCTCTACGAGATCTTAGGTTTATGATGTGTTACCGACCAATTGTTTTTCTTATAAGGTCGATGAGTTGTTTTGTTGTAATGTTGGCAATTTTGGTTAAGTGTAAGAGTGATTGGTTGCCAAATGAGATGTATCTATAGTATGTTTGAAGGTAGATAGGATCATGGAAAGGATCTGTTCAAGTAGAGTAGTGATATTCACCATATCATCAAACCCCTTTTGTTCTCTAACAATTACAACAATGAAATCCCTTAACAAGTAAGCTCGAACATGATTAGTGCTATCTAAATCCTCTAACTAGGTGATCCATTATCTTGGATTTCAATTCCTCTACTGAGGTTACTCCTAATAGGGTATTGCTTCTAATAGGGAATTGTAGTCAATCCCTTAATTGGGTGGTCCCTAATAGGATATGTTCTTAACGAGACTTTTTGTAAAGCTTTAACAGGCTTGGCTCCTAACAGGGAGAACTTCAAAAGAGTTCAAAATACTTGTGGGTATTCATCCCCACCATGGTTTTTACCATTTGGGTTTCCACATCAAAATCATTGTTTCAAGTGGTGAATGTTTTTGTGGTTATGTTTGATACAGTTAATTTTCTTAACTGCTAAATCCACTTAGATTTGATATGATGACCGATAGTAATCTGAAATGTGCTTTTACTTTTGTCAATAAAGTATTTGTATGTTTTGATTAAATGGTTTGAGAATTTTAGAGTTGTTTTATGGTTATTTTGTTATGCTAGTCAAACTGGTATACTTGACAGTGTTATTGCAATTTGTAGTTCAGTGTTTGAACCAGTTAGTTATGAGTTTGACTTGAGAGGTTGTTTTTTGAGTTTGGTGAAAGTTTAGTCATTTTTCTATCTACTGATTTACTCCCCCCCCCTCTCAGTAGTTGTCTAGATCCTTATTAATTCTTCATACCATTAGTAGTTTCTCTAATCACATGATAGGTGATAAGAGTAAGTTTGTGAGTATGGAAAAGTATGATAGTGGTGTAGTAAGATTTGGAGATGACAAAGTTGGTATAATCCATGGTAGAGGTTCTATTTCTCTTGGTGGTAAGCATAACACTGATGATGTCTTATATGTTGAATGTATAAAGCATAATATTTTGAGTGTTGGACAGATGGTTGATAAGGGTTGTGATTTGCAATTCAAGAATGGTAAATGTAAGATCTTAAGTAGCTCCAGGACTCAGATTGCACTAGGTACAAAGACTATAGGTAATATATTTCACTTGAATGCTGGTCGTAAAATTTATTTCATTGCTCAGGTTGATGAAATTTGGTTATAACATAGAAGGATGTGTAATGTAAATTTTGACTACATGGTTAAGATAAGTTCTACTCAAGTTGTAAGAGATATGCCTAAGATTTTAAAGCCTTCTAATCCGGTATGTAAGGAATGTTAACTAGGGAAGTATATAATAGTTTCTTTCAAAAGAAAACAATACACTTCCAATGGGATATTGAATCTTGTGTATTTTGATTTGTGCGGTTCCTCTAGAGAGAGAAGCTTTCAGGAACAAGTATTTCATGTTTCTGATTGATGACTATGTTGGCATTTGATTGAATCGGTAAAGATTGTTGTTGATATGCAACCGATATATAATTGATTAGTGAATGTGATGAAGATATTGAGATTCATATTTGATGACTAAGTTTTGTGTTTTCATTGATGGAAAAAATGTTTTTATAGTCATCTAAGTCTTGGTATCCAACTGGTAAGGTATAACTGGTATAGATGATAGTTTTACAAAAAACTGGTAAATTGAGACAGAGTTGCATTCTGATGACCTGTACAAGCTATTCATGGAGAGTTGGGTGATGTGGTTTTACAATGATGTTGGTGATAGGTATTTGGAGCTATGTTCTCAACTGCATTGGCAAATTCAACTGGATGAGCAAGTTTTGATTTACAAAACAAACAAACTAGCAAAATACTTAACTGGTAGTGATATGGTCACTTAAATCGGTAACACGACACAAGTTTTAATATGCTATGTCGAGCCCCAACATATGTAAAGCATGCGATGTAAGTTTGTATAGATTCATTGAACCTAGGAAATTATTCCAAGGTTGTAGCCGACTAAATGTAAATGTTAATAAAAAGTGTGATGAGGTATAAAGTTGGTATGTATGTGTGAAGAGAGAATTCATGAGCGAATATTGTGAATATGATTGTACAATGATTAGGGAAGTTCTTTAATGAAGTGTTGTTTTTAAGGATCGAAAGTAGATCTTATCCAACATAGAAGGTGTTACTTGAAGATATTTTTATTGTTGTTTTCCTAATAGTTTGCAGCAACAAAATCCCTTAACTGGGTAAGTCCTAACTCTCCTTAATCTGTAAGTCCCATAACAGGGTAGCTCTGAATCAGAGTCTCAAATCCTCTTGCAAGGTTGATCCTAACAGGTCATTTCTCCTAACAAGGCTTATCATTTAAATCCCTTAATCGAGTGACTCCTAACCGGGTTTGCTCCTAACAAGGCATAGTTGTAAGGCCTTAACCGGTCAAGATTTCTATTTTGTAGATAGTGAATCTTGTGGGTATCAACTCCTACCATGGTTTTTCCCTTTTGGATTTTCCACGTATAATCTCTTGTGTTATGTGGAATTTGTTTTATTGGGCATTAGCTTATGTGGTGATATTTCGTATATGCTTGACAAGTTTTAAGTTGTTAAAGTTGGTGATCAGATTTATATTGTTTTTGCTTGCACTGATGCAGCCCCCCTCTCAATGCCTTATAAGTTCATCATTTGGTATCAGAGATAATATTCTTTGAGGCCTAACTTCTTGAGGAGGATTCCTAAGGTAGACATGGCAGACATGAGTTAAAGAGAGATGTCTCTTAAACTTTCTAAAATTGAGGATGCCCTAGAAACATTGAGAGACAAGTATAAAACTTCACTTGCTAAAAGGAAAGAGCTTACTGAACAACTATTGGAAGTCTCTAAAAGTATCTCTTTTGATGAAGAAAACACAGATGCGGTGGTTGAGAAAGTGGAGAAACCAAATGGTGAGAAAAATATCTTGAGGAGAGAGCTTGAAGACTTAACTATCCGGATGAGTCAAGAACTTGAAGCAAGGAGGGCAGCTGAAGACAAGATCAAAGAGAAATATCATGAGATCTTTAAGATAAATCTAGAAAATGACACTCTATATGTGTTGTCCTCAATTTCAGCACGGCCAAAATCATGAGGCAACCCTATGAAACTGGTCCGTTTCATACCTTATGGTCTCCGGGAGAGCTTAATAGATGGCCACTGTTGGCCCTTGGGGCACTACTTTTGTTCCTCTAAACTTGACCGCACCTTTGCATGAACTTCCTAAAGGTACGCGAAAAAATTTACCCAAATTTTTTGGGGATGGTTCTCAGCACCTAGACGAACACATTGTTGCCTTCTACATCGCATGTGGAGTCTTAGGTGTTGAGCACGAAGATGTTTTAGTGAGATTGTTCATTGAGACTTTGCATGGAGCTACTGCTGATTGGTTCTATCATCTTACTAATGCTTGTATCACAAATTGGGCAACTCTTAGAACGTTGTTTGAGGTGAGATTCAAGTCTGCCGAAGATGATCATGATTTATTGGCACAATTAACTCAGTTGAAGAAAGAGCCTCAGGAACCCATGCATGAGTTTGTAGCAAAATTTGACAAGTTACATAATCATATTCTAGTTGCTTCAAGACCCACTACTAGAAACTTGAAATGCTTTTTCATCAACGCCCAATTGCCAGAGGTGAGTTTCCTTTTGTGAAGGAACAATCCTACAGATTTGGCTATAGCTCAACAAATGGCTATATCGGTTGAAGATGATCTTATCCTTGCTAGTAAGATAAGGAGAGATCCTAACAAGGTTAGGAGTAATCAAGTTGTTGATGCATCTCTCTCTTCAACTACTACTGTTGATCCTATGATACAAAAGTGAGCAAATGAGTTGTTGGCGCTTAAGAAGAAAATTTCCTCACAAGGAAATACTTCTTATCATGATGTTCCAAGAAGGACTTATCCAAACAATGCTTCCAATTATGCCATGCGTAATCAAAATAAATTACCTCCTCCTCCAAGGAGGCTTGCATTGGAAGCACCACCCCAAAGTTCAGCTACTGGATATTATGAAGCTGAACAAAATGATCTTCCTCCTTTTGGTGAAGAAGATTCTAATTCACATCAAGAATGTGATGCAGAGTTGGCTGGCGACTATAATAATATCAAGAAGATGATATGCCAAACACACATGATGGAGACGTCTTTGCAGTATTCACCCATTCACAAACATAGGCAGCTCAGCCACCTGTCATTGCGAAGAGTGATGATTCTACTCAAATAAAGGACTCTCAACGTTTGCCAATTTCTATTGCGAAGCATGGGACTCCCATACCAAATCCTGCAAAGGACAACACTATCTCAATGGACAATGCGAAGGATACAAATGTAAGTGATTCTTCGACTATTGTCAATTTTTCTGCACCTGTCAATTCTTCTACACATGCATCGAAGACTAGTGTACCAAATATTTTAAATTCTCAAAATGAGAATCCAAATCCATATTTGGTGATGAATTCCTTTCAGTCATTTGATATTTTAGATCATGCAAAGAAAACCAAAATACAAATGTTTGAAGTTGAATTTTTGAGATCTAACCCAGATCAATTTGACCATTTGGTCAAATTTGTTAAAGAAAAAGATTCTACCCCTAGTAATCTTCCAAAGTCAAACTCACTTCAAAACAACCTAGTAATTTCCCCTTCTCTTGTTGAGAAGATAGAACCATTTTACATCTCTTTGTTAATAAATGGTTATAAGCTTAGTAACTGTGTAATTGATTCTGGGGCGTTTGATAATGTTATGCCATCAAAAGTTGCCAATGCTCTTGGTTTAACTTTGACCAAAACATTTGGAAGGTGTTTCTCTATGGATAATAAACAAGTTCCCTTGATTGGTCAAATCAAGGATGCACGGTTTACCTTTGCTTCATTCCCAGAAAAAAAAATCAAAATGACAATACTGGTAGCCAATGTATCGACCTTCTATGGGCTATTGTTGGGAAGAAATTTCTGTAGAGATTTTGGGGGTGAGTTAAACATGGATATGACTGAGGCTCGTATGCCTGTTAAAGGAGTTGTCCAAAGGTTACTTCTAGAAAAAGAATCAAAATATACCGTTGTCAAGTCTGACGATCAGTGGGCCTAGATTCTGTTCGAATCATCAGGCATGGGTAATTATTTCATGCATGCTGATGATGGTTTAAAGGTGACTCCTGAGAGTGAAGGTGACATCTCACTCAATAATTTCCTAGTTGATTGTGAAAGTAGTTGTGAAAGTAGTGTTATGGAATCAGAAGGATCTTCAACTTCACAACAAGAAATTCTCAATTTTGATACCATCACCATTGGTAGTCCAGATGATGTTTGGACATTGGAGTTTGATGGCAGCTATTCTTCTACCAGATCAGGAGTTGGTATTGTTTTGGTTTCTCTTGAGGGTAATCTTTTCCCTTTCTCCTTCAAATTGCAGTTCAATAACACAAATAACACTGACGAGTACGAATCACTCCTTCTGGGAATGAATGTTGCTCAGAAGAAGGGAATCAAGAACTTGCATTCTCAAGGAGATGCCGAATTAATAGTTTGTCAGGTCAGGAACATATATCAAACAAGGAGTGAAAGGCTGCAACACTATTGCAACCTTGTCTGAGATCTAATAGAAACATTTGATGCTTTTGATATATCTGTGGTCTCCTGTGAATTCAATGAGAGGGCTGATTCATTAGCAGTATCAACAACTTCTTTGGTTCCTCACAAAGATATTTAGGATCAAATTATGTTGTTGAGTTAGTTTTCTGGCCAAGTGTTCCTGACAACTCTGATCATTGGCAGGTGTTTAATGATGATCATCATGTAATAATTTTTTTGCAGACTACTAACAATTTTGATGATCTGTACTTTGAAGGTAGTCACTGCCCTTCAAAGGATGCAATTGAAAGTGTTGATGCAAAAATGGGAGAGAAATTTCTGCAATTAAAAGGAAAAAAGATCCCCAAGGGTCTAGTTTTTCTAGAAAAGCTTTTTGACAAGCATGATCACTATGTTAAGAAGCAACAAAGATCAACTACAGGGTCAATGGAATACGAGCAAATAAACATTGAGACTAAAAATAATCTAAAAATGATCAACATTGGAAAGTGTTGTTCACAAGCAGAAAGACAAAAATTTGTTGCATTATTGCAGCAGTATTTTGACGTCCTGGCATACTCCTATGAAGATCTAAAATCTTTCCATCCCAAAGAGCTCCGCCATGACATTCCTTTGAAACCAGATATTATGCCTTTCCATTAGAAGCAAAGGCAATACAACCCAAAGATTTCTGATACTATCTTTGTTGAAGTACAAAAGATGTTGAAAGCAAAGATAATCTTCCCCATCCACCATTCTGTTTGGATAGCCAATATTGTACCTGTACGTAAGAAGAATGGCAAAATTCGGATATGTGTAGATTTTCAAAACTTGAATCAGGCATCCTTGAAGGATAATTATCCTTTACCTATCATGGACCATGTCCTACAAGCTGTTACTGGAGCAGAGATGATGTCCATGTTGGATGGATTTTTAGGTTATAATCAGGTAGAAGTGCTAGAGCAAGATCAACATAAGACCACATTTACTACACCTTGGGGTACCTTTACATATCACAGGATGCCTTTTGGATTAATAAATGTGGGAGCAACTTTCCAACATGCAATGGAATTGGCCTTCCAAAGTTTTCTTGGTAAGTTCATTGTGGTCTATTTGGATGATTTGACAGTTTATTCTAAGGAACGTCAAGATCATTTTTCCCACCTGCAACGAGTCTTAGAAAAATGTCGTCAGCATGGAATTTCCCTCAATCCCAAGAAATTTGTTTTTGGGGTCACTGAAGGTAAATTTCTTGGGCATATTGTTTCGAAGGAAGGTATAAAAATTGATGCAAAAAGGGTAAAAGCTATTCGTGACCTTTCCTTGCCAACAAGTAAGACTGCAGTTCATTCTTTCTTCGGTAAAGTTAATTTACTGCAAAGATTCATTCCAGACTTTGCTGAATAGACTCATCATATAGTTAATATGATGAAAGGTAATTCTCTCTTCAAATGGACTCCTAAAGGAAAGAAAGATTTCCATCAGATCAAGGAAGCCATGGCAAATGCTCCACTCTTAGTATGCCTAGATTATACCAAAGAGTTCATTATGTATAGATATGCATTAGATCATACTTGTTCGGCTATACTAATGCAGCGAAACAATGAAGGTGTGGAATCACCTATTGCATTTATGAGTTATCCGCTAAAGGCTCATGATTTGAAATACTCAGAAATGGAGAAGCATGCTTTTCCTATGGTGAAAGTGGTTAAACATTTTAGGTTTTATATTCTGAATTCGCATGTCATTGCTCTTGTTCCTGATGCTATTGTCAAGTTGATTCTGACACAATAAGAGTTTGGAACTAAAAGGGGCAACTGGGTTGCCAAGATTCAAGAATATGATATGGAAATCAAGCCCACTAAGTTGGTTCATGGAAAAGGTCAATGTTAGTTGATAGCTGACAACAAATCAATATATGAAGTGGTCCTTGAAAATGAAGGTATTAATCAAGATCTTCCTCATGTTCTATTTGTTAGCACTACTGATGAGTGGTATTCCGACCTGGCATATGTCTTAACATATGGGGATTGTCCTGCAGATCTATCAAGGAAAGAAAAGCAAACCTTAAAGCTTAAAGAAGTGAATTTTGGCCTATGGGACAATGGTTTGTACAAGAAGGGTCTAGATGGCAATTTCCTACGTTGCATGGACAAACAACAACAATTAAGATTACTTCAAGCTTTTCATGATCTTGCTTGTGGAGGACATTTTTCTGCTCCTATTACTGCACACAAAATCTTGCGTGCAAGGTATTACTAGCCAACATTGTTTAAAGATACATACAGTTGGGTTCGTAAGTGTGAGCAATGTCAGCAATTTGTTGGCAAGCCTAAATTAGCTGCACTCCCACTAAAGCCAGTAATAATTGAAGAGCCTTTCCAACAGTGGGGGTTGGACTTCATTGGACTTGTCAATCCAACATCAAGTGCAGGTCACATATATATCCTCATAGCAATAGATTACTTCACCAAGTGGGTGGAGGCAATTCCAACTAAGCAATCTACCTCGACGGTGGTTTGTCAATTTCTAAAGGAGAACATCGTCTCAAGGTTTGGTGTTCCTCATAAGATTGTAGCTAATAATGCTTCATTTTTTTCATCTTATGAGATAATTGACTTTTGCTTTGATCATAGTATTACTCTTTCACACTCATTTGACTATTATCTACAAGGAAATGGTCAGGCTGAGTCAAGCAACAAGAATCTGGTTACTATTAGGAGGAAACTTGTTGATGAGAAACAACGGACTTGGCATAAAGCTCTTTATGATGCGCTATGGGCGGATCATATAACTCCAAAAAGAGCAATCAGTATGTCACCTTTTCAACTTTTGTATGGGTTGAATGCTGAGATTCCGATCACTGTGGAACTTCCAGCATTAAAGCTCGCCAAGGCCATTGAAGATGAAACATATCAAGACTCACTGGATAAGTGGATCATGTTTCTTTCTCAGCTGGAAGAAACAAGGGCTGAAGTGGTAGATAGGATTGGTGCACACCAAAGACAAGTGAAGGTGTTGTTTGATAGGAAAACAACTTCCCATGACTTCTCAGTTGGTGATCAAGCCTTGTTATGGGACAAGAGGAGGGAATCAAAGGGTTTGCATGGAAAGTTTGATTCTTTATGGAGAGGTCCCTTCACTATTCATGAAGTATGTGGCGAGCATAGCTACTTACTTGCATATGTAGATGGTACCCCATTCTTGCTACCTCATAGTGGAGAACATTTGAATCTCTTTACTCAATAGAGAGCAATTTAAAGGAAGTTGTACTTTTTGTAAAAATATGTATAGTCTTTTCTTTTTATTCTTTTTCATCGCCTAACTCTATAGCCCAATGGATACAGACACTCAAAGTTCTGGATTCTACAAGCTTCAAGTGGTGCAGCTTGTTCCCCAGTCAGAGCTAGCTATTGTCCTTGATTTTAGCACAACCAAAATCATGAGGCAACCCTACGAAACTGGTCCGTTTCGTACCTTATGGTCTCTGTGAGAGCTTAATCAACTTTGTCAGTTAGTTTGTTTTGTTCCTTGTTTTTTGTTTTTATTGTTTTCTTAGTTCCTTTAAGTTTGCAATTTTACTTGTAGTTTAGACTTTAAAGTCTAAATTGCATGTTGTTTTAGCCTGCAGTTTGTCTTAGCCTATAGTTTGGATTTTAAAGTCCGAACTACAGGTGATTTATCCATAAGTTTCATGTCAGACTTTAAAGTCCGACATGCAAGTGTTCCTAGCCTGCATGTCAGACTTTAAAGCCCAACATGCAAATGCGTGTTGTATTAAATGCCACATTTATTGATTAATTAGGGTTTGTTAAATGCTTTTTAAAGTTATTTTTCGCGTTTTAGTCTTCATTTTTGTTTGTCTTGCGTGTGCCCTCCTCCGTTTTCTTCATCGCAACTCAAATTTTCTTCACCGTGAGTCAGGCAGATCTCTCCTTGTCATATTTTTCATCGCCATTTGTTGTGGAAGAGGTAGGGTTTTATTTTATGTGTTTTCGGGTTCCTTGTTCAAGTTTGTGTCTTGTTTGTTTTTCTTCTTTGTTTTTGTCTTTTTCAGGCTGCTCTTTCAGAAGGCAATTGGATTTTGTAGTCTGCTTGTCTCCCTTGTTTCAGAGGACAATCGGACTTCAAAACCCGATTGCCCTCCAGAGCCCCCTTCTAAAGCTGCATACCGGATTTTAAAGTCCAGTGTGCAGCTAGAGAAAAGTCTCTCCGCATATTGGATTTTAATGTCTGATATGCAAGATCTTAACCTTCGCATATCAGACTTTAAAATCCGATATGCAGAGGGGAGTAGGTTGACATGTTGGGCTTTAAAACCCGACATGTCAACCAGTTATCCTTCCCCTTTGTAAGCACATCGGACTTTAAAGTCCGATGTGCCTTTAATATTTTCTAGATTGCACATTGGACTTTAAAGTCTGATGTGCTTGTTTGAAGTTTTTCCCCAACACATCGGACTTTAAAGTCCGATGTGTTACTATTTTTCCCCTGATTGAGACATCGGACTTTAAAGTCTGATGTGTTGATAAATCATCCCAAATTGCACATCGGACTTTAAAGTCCGATGTGCTTATCAAGTTTTTTTTTTAATTGCACTTTGGACTTTAAAGTCCGATGTGCAATTTTTGTTTTCAAAAGAGCAAGTTGGACTTTTTTCCCCGACCTACTGTTTTTGGCAGTTTTACTCCTAAGCCTGTTTTGAGTCCCATTTTTCAATCCGTTTGAGAAAAATTGATTTTGATAATGATGAATAGATAATCATTAGTGTTGAATGCAGTCATCATGAATGTCAAAGCTCCCTCACAACAAGCCTGAGTCTTCCTGAGGTCAGTTGGAACCTTCTCCAAGTAAAGCATCATCAAGAAAGATGAAATACAAGTACGACAGGTACTTGAATCTGTACCTAGAGAGTTCAGTTGATTCAAATATAAAGGAGATAAAAGACATTGAAATTGGGCATGTTGATATGCAAGAATTTGTTGACCAGGTTCAAAAGGCTCCTGCACATCTAACCAGTTTAATCAAATATGAGCTGCATAAGTATGCATATTTCCCAGTTGTGGCTCATGATCCTAAATTTGTACTGGTAGTAGCTGATCACTTTGATCCAAGCATAAGGCAAGTGAAAGATGAAGATCAGAATGTCATCATAACCCTAGACAATGTATTCTTCAATAGTATCTTCAAAGGTTCACCAGTTGAAGAAGTAGCTGATATTTCTCAAGAGAGTGCTCAAGAGTACTATGAGAAACATGAGGATAAATGCAAAAAGGTGATTAATACTGTTTATCTCTCTACTGCAAGGAGTTCCCTCACCACATGATGGCCTAAGTCCTTCCACAAGAGTGATTTTAACAAGGAATATAACGACATGGTTGCCATGTTATCCAGAGTGAGAGGATTAAAGGACTCTCATTATTTTCAAAGCTGGATGTCTTATTACATAAATATAATCAGAAAGGGGGCCGCAAGAATTGATTGGGGAGAACAGATCAGTGATGCACTTTGTGCTCAATTGAAGGAGGTCAAGGTAACACTGAAGTTTTACATGACCTCGTACTTGGTTTACGCAGCTACTTCAATGAGGCAATATCTAGGCTTGACTACCAAGAGTGACAGAAGAGTGGTGCCCGTTTGGGAGTACTATGATCAGCTAACAATCGAGAATCAAGGTAATCATTACAAAAGGGTTAATGAACCCTTCTTTTCTATATGGAAGTGCATTTTTGATAAAGGCCTGCAGAAGAGAAGAATATCAGAGGCCTCTTACAACAGGGTGTCTCATTTTGGGTATGTATTTCTACAGTTTCCCACATTCACCTATATCCAAATTGGATGTTTCTCAGGTGAGCCCTTCATTCTTCCAAGTTTCCCTTCAGACAAAATTGTTGTTATGGAGCTGTGCAGACAAATAATTAATGTGCATGAGAAACAATCACAAGCACATAAGACTGGGCTGAAATTCCCAGAGTGAATTGGAAAGTATTCAGTGCTAACCAATCCCAAGGCCAAAAATATGGAGGAAGAAATGCAGTGGAATACCATGAGAAGATTCAAGGTCTGAACCGATTTTGACTTTTGTGGTATAAAGAAAAAACTCAAAAGGACTTATACTCATGTTTATAGGTTTGAGGATGTTTGGGCAGATTGTCAGAATGAGGAGGATATAAGAAGGATGGATTTCAGCCACCTTACTCTGGAACAAATTGAAAATTTGGATCTAGCTAAGATCCCAATGACCATGGAAGACACATATGACATAGTGGACCCTGTTTATTATGAGAAGAAGATTGCTGACTCCCCAATTCCACTTGTGCAATGGTCGAAGAAAGAGAGAAAATCTATTACATAGAGGATCTCTCCTATCTTAGCAAACACCAATGCTTGGTTACTAAAAAAGAACCTTAGGATGAAACAACTTCCCACTACTTCAAGAGATGATGACAACAGTGATAGCCCATTGGGCAAGATAGCAATAGCCGAAACAAGAAAAAAGAGCAAGGCAGACTCACAAGCACTATCCTCAGCTCCTATGGTACAATCAAAGGGTAAAGGACCCAAAATCAAATTTATAGTTAAAGGGTCAAAGAAGGGTGAATCATCATCCGCATCATAGGAAGTAGTGGCGAAGGAGCCAGAACAACTGTCTGCCAGTGAAGTTGGAAAAGCAAAGGAGGTTGAAGAAGGTGAAACTCCTCAACAAGAGGAAGTACAGGCAGAAGAATCATCACATCCAGCTGAAGTTGATGCCCCGATTACCTCATAGGTAATCGTCCATTTTATTGACTTTGACTCTAACTCTGACCAAGAAGATGAAGATTTTCAAGAAGATGGAGATCTAAGTATGGGTATGATGCAATCAGAGACCGTTGGTTAGTTTTTTTACAATAACCAACTTCTCTAATTTAGATGACATCCCTTCATCTACTTTTGAATCCACCATGATGGATTTTAATGAGACCTTGCAAGATGCCCTTATAGAAAAGGTTTCAATAGATTTACCCATCACTACTACCACCACCACAACAATTCCTCCATTGGTAAGTGTTGAAGTTACATTCACAACACCCTCCACTCTCCCATCTGTAACTAAAGAGGTAGTAGCAACAAATGTTCCACTAGATGGCTCAATTTTAGCACCATTAGTAACACTCACAACTGCTCCAAGTTCCAGTCAACCTGCTTTTGAAGTTTCAACTCCAAGTCAGCAAGGAGCTACTACTCCATCAACCAATCCAGAACTACCCCCTTGGATGGAAGTAGTGGCCCCTAAGAGGAAAAATAAGGTGATATCCTGAGATGAGTTTGACTTTGAACTTTTAGTTCCTCCAAAGCCTAAGGGAACAAGAATACCAAAGATGGTATCTTGGGTGGTAGTAGACCCAACTTCCAAGAGAAAATATGCTGAAGTTATGGTACCATCATCAGACAAGGACAAAGGCAACATACAATCTAAAGACTATACCATGCAGGTCATATAGCTCGGGGTGGAAACACATGAGAGTGTAAAATTAGATTTTCAGACAACCCTTAATTCTTTATTGAGAAGATTGGATCAAGAGAGGGATGAGAAAAATATCTTGAAGCATAAGTGTTAACAACTAACCAACGTTCTTCTAAAGGTCACACAATATTCTCAAGAGATAGAGCCTATAGGATCTTCAATAGATGTCGAAGCTCTCAAGAAGATTGAACAGGTGGGAGCTAAAGGCCGAGTGATGGATGAGTGGATTTCAAGGCTAAGGTCATAAGGCTCTCATCTTCTAAGCTCAATAGTGGAACTATTGTCTGATTATGAAGTAATCTAGAGTCGGATGCAAGGACTCAAAACCTCTTTATCATAGGAGATTGAGGAGGTTGTGAAAAGCACTACCTTGTGGAGAAAAATGGAGGACTTTAGGATAGATGTCCTGGTTGAGAATAAGGTAATTCCCACAAGGGAGAAATACATATAGATCTTGTCTTTATTGTCTCATAAGAAAGAGACTATGAAGTTAATGATTGGAGAGCTGGACCTGGAGAAGAAAGAAGGTGATGATGAGGTTGACCTTATTTTTGCCAAAGTTGGTGATCTCCCTTGCTATTTATATGATGGCGATCAAAATCTCATCACTGCTGAAGTTGTCATGCAGGAATTCCTTTCCTTGATGGATCAATGCACGGGACAAGATTTCTCGCTTGACATATTTGATAAACTATTAGAAATTCAGGTCAGCTTTGAAGTCCTCGCATCCATGCAAAAGGATGTTAAAAAGAAATAGGTGAAGATTCAAGATGCAATGTCCTGTGTCCAAATCATCACAAGTTCTACCTTGATTCCAAACGAAGCAGAGGTGAAAGTTGTCCTTGCTAAATTCAAAGATTTCCAAAAATCCAATGAAGAAGAGAATCAAGAATGAAGTCCCCCCTTTTGGCACCCTTTCTTCATGCAACTGCACCGATATATGTTGTCAATTTTTGTGCTGCTGCATGTTTTCTTTATGTAGTAGTTGTATTAAAATGGGACTGTGTAGTTGAATAAGTCAACTGTGCCCACTTTTTTCTCAACTTCTTTTCCTATGTAAGGAGGACCTTTTTTGTAAATATAAAAATCTTTTTCATGCTCAGCAAAACTCTGCAAATTTTTTATCCCAACTAAGACTTTGGGCTTTTTGTGGTGAAAATCCTATCAAACAAATTAAGAAAATAGTTTTGTTGATTACAAACTTTGTGTTGTATCAAGAAACTTATTTATATAATTTGATGTTCCTATGTCCATTGAATCTATATTATCTTTACTTCTTTTATCTTTAAGATATTGCTACATGGTTAGAGAGCTCTCAAATCTTACAAAGTAGACTTTATTCTCTTAGTATACTTGAGAAATCTGCTGATAAATTAAGTAACTTGTGGTAAGCTTTGTATTGTTGCAGTTATTTGTAGTTTAATGGATTAGAAATCTATACTTGAAGACTTTGAGCTTTAAGCTAAGTTTCTAATTGTTTAATTTGTAACGATCAGTATGAATTAGTGTTACCATAAAGGAGACTTTGTGCTGCTTAATAGTAACTCTTGGTGTAGTTTGTTAGATTAATAGTTCTTTTCTTTAAGTATCTAAAGAGGTAGAGAAATTGTAACTAGGTGAAGGGAGAATACATAAACTCTGAAAAAAGAGAGTTATATGCCCAACAACAACCCACAAATTTAATTTCTTATTAATTAAAGGAGAAATTTCATAGGGACCCTCCCCTTGATGAGAGGAGAGATTACTTTCTCAACATAGCATTGTGTGAATTATATATTTTGTCATTAGTACGCTGGTGACAAAATATTCACCCAACAATATGCACACTAGCGTGAGGAAAAAGAAGAAAAAGAAGAGATAAAAGTAGATTTGGATGTGGCAATGTCTCTTAGAGAGACTCTTATGAAGCATAATGAAGATCTTACTAAAGAACTTGCTATTGCAAATGAGAAGCTTGTAAAATTCAACAAGAAATTTACCATGCTAGATGAATAGATCCAATCTCAAAGGATGAACGGTGATACTTCTGGATTAGGCTACAATACATTTGAGAAAGGTGAGCCTTCTAGTACTAAGGTCAACATGCATGAAGGTAAACCTACTCCTAAGAATCTAAAACCCACTAGTAAGAAATCCTATAAGCCTGTTTGTTTTAATTGCCATAAGCCAGGACATACTGCTAATATTTGTAGAAGCAGATCTGATGTTAATATTGGTTGTAGACCTAATACTAATCAAAGATATGTGCCTAGAATATTTGAAGGTTAATGTTACACATGCAAGATGTATGGGCATAGATCTATTGAATGCAGGTATGGAGCAAATAATCCTACTCCTCACATGAATCAAAGATCTGTTGGTGATTGGAGAAGGAATTTCAATAAACGGAGAAATACGAGTTGGCAGAGACCTTATGCCAACTGGTGTAGTCCCCATGAGATGGAGAAAAGAATGAGTGTGGTTTGCACAATCTATAATAAGTTTGGTCATGTGGCTATGAATTGTAGAAGAAGGATTGACAGAGGCAATGTTGGACCTTGGAGAGATTTTGTTATGGCTTGCTATCAATGTCATTGTTAGGTCTCGGATACAACTGAGAGGGGGGGGGGGGTGAATCAGTTGTATAATAAATTCAAACCAAAAACTTATTAACCAACTTAATGCTTAATACTGGTAAACCAGTTAAGTATGCCGGTAGACAATGTTAACAGTAAATTGCTATACCGGTAATATTTAATGCATGAAACATAAACATAAACTCATCCACAACTCATGACACCAATATTTGTACGTGGAAACCCTGTAAGGGAAAAACCATGGTAGGAAACCTTACCCACAATCAGATGACACTATTGCAGATAGTAAGTGTACAAAGAGGGGTCTGCACATGCAGAAAGGCCAACAGCCTAGAGCTCACTGGTCAATCACAAATGGGAGTCACACTGACTACAGTTGGATGGTTAAATCCAATAAGAATGTATTGCTCAAAATAACATCTTCATATGCTAGATTCAGTACCGGTGTAATGCTGATATGCTTCTACAAAAACCTAACTTCACCTTCAAATGATGTCTTCATGTATGCCTCTGCTTGATCTCGCATATACCTTTACTCAAATCTTTTTTCGCATTCCACACACTTGATCTTACAAATAAGATCTTACATTTATACCATACCCTAAGACCAATTTTAGTAGGTTGGCTCTACAAGATATTACAATAAAAACATTTTACAAATAATATAATATCTGATGCAATAACTAATTAAACATGTTGGCTTAATGCATTTACAACAATAATAAATCATCTCCATAGCGTGCCATGCTGATCTGGAAAAGATAAACCTGCCGCTGTAACCCTAGATAATCCTGGACCTATTTGCCGGTAAAAGCAAATATACAAATATGAATATACCAATGATTATTTCTTCAAAATAAAGTGTCCACATGATGTCTTCGATATTACCAAGTGTCTTCCATGTCATTCCAGGTATCGGTGAACATTATATCCTGCTAGTTAACCATATACCAATAACTGTTGCACATATTACTGCTTGTCGGTGAATATTGTTGGATCTCCAAAGTAGGTGTATTCAGTAGGTGTTGACATCAATGACAAAACCATACCAAAATACCAACAATCTCCCCCTTTGGCATTTATGGCAACACAAGATGGAAAAGCCATCAAAGTGCCAAAACAGAAATGCCAAATACAAAAGCCAACAATCTTCATTTCTCCCCCTGGGAGTAACAATACCAATCTCTCATACCAATTTTCTTTAAATGTGTTTTTCAAAATCTCTACCTTAAAATCTCTTTTTCTTACCAAAAAGATAATGTGTTTTTCCATAGATATCTCTCTCCCTTTGACATGAAATGCCAAAGTCACAAAAGGTCAAGTTCATACAAAATACCAACCAATTCAATATACCAACTACTCCCCCTAAGAAGTAGCTTCCTCATCAAATACCGAGATAAAAGATTTGTCCATTTAATTCTGCTGGTTGATGACAATCATCAACTATCTAAGTCTCAACCGGTGGCGGTATGACTCCAAGCTAATCTCTGAGATACTCAAAAGTCTCCTTAGGCAAAGGTTTTGTGAAAAATTCTGCAAGCTATTCTTTAGTATTCACATAAACCAGTTTTATCTCTTTTTCTTCAACTTTTTCCCTTAGAAAATTTAGTTTGATAGAAACATGTTTTGTTTTAGAATGTAATACTGGATTTTTAGATATATCAATTGCTGCAGTGTTATCACAGTATATAGTAATAGGTTCCTTGCATTTTACCTTTATGTCTTTCAACATTTGCTTAAGCCAAAGTACCTGTGTAAAGTTTGTTGCTGTTGCAACATATTCTGATTCTGCTATTGATAAAGATGTACAACTCTGTTTCTTACTCAGCCAAGAAACTAATCTCTTTCCAAGAAAGAATGCTCCTCCAGTGGTGCTTTTTCTATCATCCACATCTCCTACCCAATTTGCATCTGTGTATGCACATAGATCATAATTTTCATCTTTAGGATACCATAATCCAAGATTTGCTGTGCCTTGTAAGTACCAGAAAATCCTTTTCACTTCTGATTCATGATTTTCCCTAGGATTACTTTGAAATCTAGAAACTATACATACTGCATTCATAATATCAAGTCTGATTTGTGTCAAATATAGTAAACCTCCTATCATAGATTTGTATCTAGTTGGATTAACAGGTGTAGATTCATCCCTTTGAGATAGTTTGTCATTTTTAGTCACAGGTGTGCTTACCAGTTTAGAGTTCTCCATCCCAAATTTCTTTAGTAGTTCTTTCAAGTACTTAGATTGACTCAAAAATATACCTTTATCAGTCTATAAAATCTGTAATCCTAAAAAGAATTTTATTTCTCTTATCATAGACATTTCAAATTCTTGCTGCATTTCAAGAGAAAATTCTTTACATAATCCATCTTCTCCTCCAAAGATTATATCATCAACAAATACTTCAATAATCAAGATGTCATCATTAGTTACTTTGTAATATAAATTGCTATCTACATGTCCTTTAGTAAAACCAATCTTTAAAAGATACTTATCCAATCTTGTGTACCAAGCTCTTGGGGCTTGTTTTAATCCATATAGAGCTTTTCTTAACCTGCAAACCATATCATTGTCATCTGTCAAAGAAAATCCATCAGGTTGTTCAATATAAACTTCCTCTTCAAGATCTCCATTAAAAAATGCACATTTAATATCCATTTGATAAACTTTGTAATCCTTGTGAGCTGCAAAGGCCAAGAATAATCTAATTGCCTCAATTCTAGCTACCGGTGCAAAGCTTTCATTGTAATCAACTCCTTCTTTTTGAGAATATCCCTTACACACTAGTCTTGCTTTATTTCTAACAACCTTACCATCTTCATTAAGTTTGTTTCTAAATACCCATTTGGTTCCAATTACATTTTTATCTTTAGGCCAGGGAACTAATGTCCAAGTATTATTTTTCTCAATTTGTCCTAATTCTTCTTCCATAGCTTTAATCCAAAATTTATCTTCACATGCCACATTGATAGATAATGGTTCAATTTGAGAAATAAGACATACCTCTTCATTTGCCAATCTTCCTCTTGTCATAACTCCTTTAAATTTGTTTCCAATTATCTGATCTTCAGAATGATTCAGTCTTACATACTGGGGTGTCTTAGTTTGCTGTTGTTCTTCAATTACCGTGGAATCCTCTGATGATACCGGGGTAACTGGATCTTCATTTTGTACCGGTGGGTTCAGTGTAGGTTCATTTGTCACAATTTTTGTTGCCGGTTCAGAGTCTATATACCTTGAAGTTCCTCTAAATTGTTCATCAATCTTTACATTTGTACTCTCAACAATTTTCTGCAATCTTTTATTAAAACATCTATATGCCTTGCTCTTAGATGAATAACCAAGAAATATTCCTTCATCACTTCTAGGATCAAATTTGCCAATATACTCATCTCTTCTAATATAACATTTACTTCCAAAAATTCTGAAATACTTAAGAGTAGGAATATTACCAAACCATATTTCATGAGGGGTCTTACCGATTTCACCTTTGATGTGAACTTTGTTGAATGTATAGCTAGCAGTGCTTACTGCCTCTCTCCAATACACATATGGTAGATTTGCTTCTGATAACATACTTCTTGCTGCATCCAAGATAGTTCTATTTTTCCTTTCAATAACTCCATTTTGCTATGGTGTCCGAGGTGTTGATAACCGTCTTTTGATTCCATTCACTTCACAGAATGTATTAAAATCTTTAGATGTGAATTCTCCTCCTTGATCTGATCTTAAACATTTAATTTTCTTACCGGTTTCATTTTCAACCATTGCTTTGAATAGTTTGAACTTCCCAAGTCCTTTTGATTTTTCTCTGAGAAAAGTAACCCAACACATTCTAGAATAATCATCAATAATTAGCATGAAATATCTATCACCTTGTAAGCTTTTAGTTCTAGCTAGACCACATAAATCAGTGTGAATTATATCAAGAATTTACCTTTGTATTCTTGAAAGTTCAAGAATTTACCTTTGTCTCCAGTCATGTGATGTGAGCATCCTGAGTCAGTAATCCATTCATCCTTTGATTCAACTTTAGCTGCTAGGGCTTGTTCTACCGATTGAGCAATAGGTGGTGGTTGATCTTCTATTATAGAAACAAAAACCCATCCATTTTCTGCTGGATCCTCATCAGAATCATCCGTCACACCTTCATCCACAATGTAACAAGATTTATCTTTGTTCTTCTTAAATCTGTATCTCTGATATTCAGGATTAGGCTTGTATGTTCTTCTAGCTTCTTCTCTTAGTCTAGCATGTCTATTACGGCATCTTGAAGCTATATGACCAATCTTATTGCAGTTAAAACATTTAAAGGGTGCTTTACCTTCATACTTACTTCCAATTGGACCTTTTGGCATTTTCCTTGCAAATAGTGCTTCAAGTTCTTCAAGCTCTTCATTCTTCTTTCTGGTTTCTTCAAGTTCTTTTGCATAAAAGGCTCTCCAGTCTAATTTGTCAAATGATGGATTAGATGATGTTGATTCTTTAAAGGCCAAATCAGTCTTTATAGTAGAAACAAGACCAAATTCCTCAATTTCAAAAGCTGAAAGTGTTCCAATCAATGTATCCCTAGTTACTGATGCATTAGGCATTGTTCTCAACTCATTTATAGCAGTAACCTTCATTTTATATACCGGTGGCAAACCTCTTAAGATTTTTGAAATAATTTCATCCTCACTCAAGGTTCCTCCACAACATTTGATACCTAAAACAATTTCATTTACTCTTTCCATAAAAGTAGAAATCCTTTCATCTTCTTCCATTTTCAGATGTTCATACCTAACTCGGAAGCTTTCAAGTTTTACAATTTTGACTGTGGAATCTCCTTCATTCAGTGTTTCCAAATGATCCCAAATAGTTTTAGCAGTAGACCTATCAGATAATCCTATGATTTGTTGATCTGATAATGCACTCAAGAGTGCTTCTCTTGCTTTGCAATCATTTTCTTCATCTTTGGCTAAGGTAGTTGGAGCAGTTTGACCAGCTACAATAGCAGTATAACCATTCTTAGTAACTTCCCATATGTCTTTACCGATGCAATTCAGATGTGTTTCCATTCTGATCTTCCATATCCCATAGTTGGTTCCATCAAGTTTAGGACTGTCCTTCCTGAAATAATTAGTAGTCATTGGATCTCCTCAAGTTGTTAAACTTCTGCAAAAGAGGACTAAGCTCTGATACCAATTGTTAGGTCTTGGATACAACTGAGAGGGGGGGGGGTGAATTAGTTGTATAATAAATTCAAACCAAAAACTTATTAACAAACTTAATGCTTAATATCGGTAAACCAGTTAAGTATGTCGGTAGATAGTGTTAACAGTAAATTGCTACACCAGTAATATTTAATGCATGAAACATAAACATAAACTCATCCACAGCTCATGACACCAATATTTGTACGTGGAAACCCTGTAATCAAAAAGCCACGGTGGGAAACCTTACCCACAATCAGATGATACTACTACAGATAGTAAGTTTACAAAGAGGGGTCTGCACATGCAGAAAGGCCAACAACCTAGAGCTCACTGCTCAATCACAAATGGGAGTCACACTGACTATAGTTGGATGGTTAAATCCAATAAGAATGTACTGCTCAAAATAGCATCTTCATATGCTAGATTTAGTACTGGTGTAATGCTAATATGCTTCTACAAAAACCTAACTTCACCTTCAAATGATGTCTTCGTGTATGCCTCTACTTGATCTCACATATACCTTTACTCAAATCTTTTTTCACATTCCACACACTTTATCTTACAAATAAGATCTTACATTTATACCATACCCTAAGACCAATTTTACTAGGTCGGCTCTACAAGATATTACAATAAAAACATTTTAGAAATAATATAATATCTGATGCAATAACCGATTAAACATGTCAACTTAATGCATTTACAACAATAATAAATCATCTCCATAGCATGCCATGCTGATCTGGAAAAGATAAACCTACCGGTGTAACCCTAGATAATCCTGGACCTATTTGCCGGTAAAAGCAAATATACAAATATGAATATACCAATAATTATTTCTTCAAAATAAATTGTCCACATGATGTCTTCGATATTACCAAGTGTCTTCCATGTCATTCCAGGTATCAGTGAACATTATATCCTGTCGGTTAACCGGTTAACCATATACCAGTAACTATTGCACAGATTACTGCTTGCCGGTGGATGTTGCTGGATCTCCAAAGTAGGTGTATTCAGTAGGTGTTGACATCAATGACAAAACCATACCAAAATACCAACAGTCATAAACCAAGACATATGACACAGTTCTGCAGAGATAAAGTAAACAAACTGGTGAATCAATCAGGTGACCAGAAAGGGAAGATGAAAGTTGATGTGGAGGAGACTAGAGTTGAAAAGAGTAGAATATGGAGAAAGAAGGATGATGAGATAACTGAATTCAAATCATTTGAAGATCTAATTTCTTCACCTAGTGTGGAGAACCCTTCACCGGTAAACTAATCTATTTAAAATCTTAGGGGGAACTTAATGTTTGATCTATTTTAGAACCCTCTAAAGGACCATGAGGTATGTGTAATTTGCATACTTTGATGTAAAATGATGTTAAGAAGTGATTATGTGATCAAACCGGTAGGTTTGATGTGCTATGTGAACCAGTATTGTGTTATAAGACATTTTAGGGTTTTAGTGGAAATAGCATTTAATGTGGTAGATAATGGGCAAATAAAAGGAACTTTTTAAATATTATTTGTCACATTGCATTTGTATGAGCATTTGGAGAACAAATAGAGAACAACAAAGCTTGTGTTTGCAACATCTAACCTATTTGACAGAGATTGAAGTGTTTTGGTGTGATATGAGATCGAGAATTGGTGAAGAAGTTTTGTCAGTGTCTGAAACCCTAGTGCAGAAGCATGAAAAGGTATTTATCAAGAATTTTGTTATCTGTTTCTCAAGATTGTTTTGTTGAAAATGGATACACCACATCTAGTTGATGTTGTCGATAGGTCATGACTTGAATTCAAAAGACATCCATTTAAATATGAAGAAACTGATCCCATCAGAGCCCTATCCGGAGTACTCTATGGTGTATTACATGTTGAAGATGTTAGATCATTTTATCATTACAAAGTGGAAGATTCGGTTATGGTTGCTATTTTTGATCAATATAGAGAACTGTGTGATGAGAATGGTATTTTGAAGGATCAATACAAGAAGGTTACAGACAAAGGGTTTCATCATGCACTTAATTTCATTGATAACTTTGTTGATGAACATGTTAGATATGTGCTTAGTAGGATACATGATCAATTTATGTTGCTCAACCAACCACATAAAATTTCTAAGGAAGCCATTCACACAGTCACCAAACTTTGTGCAACCGGTGAGGTACCTTTATTGAGATCCATTCCAACGAATGATGTAGAAAAGCTGACAGGATCCAAATGGGATGACAGAGCAATGCCAGTGAACGATATCAGTGATCCCGCAGTGAAATATGATTCAATGGTGATTGGTTACAGGGTATACTACTTAGGAAGGATGAACAGTGTACCGGTAGCTTCTATTCATACTGCTTACCGAATGATCATAGAAGATGTTGATTTGATTATGGTCTATCTGAATCTTTGAGAAGTCAATTGATTTTGAACTTGGAGGCCATTAAGAAGGACAAAATATTGAGGTTCAAATTTAGTCAACTCATTCTTGGTCTATTCTTTTATTTTCAAAATTCTTTTCCTGGTATTGGTGATATTCAATGGATTGGAGGTACACCTGCTTTGATAAAAATGAAGAATAGAATTAGGATGCTAGGTAACAATTTTGATAAGATTGCATGGGGATACTTCAAGGATTTTTAGAAGAACATGTATGCAAGAGAAAGGATACCAATAGAGGTAGTTAACCGGTATGTAAACACAATTTTCTTTATGGTGGACATAGATACTCGTATGATGGAAGCTGTAGAACCCCACACTACTTGGGCTATGCGCATGGGATATGAAGTTGATAAAGAACTATTAATTGCATATGCTAACCATTTACTTGGACAACCAGTTGATACCACAACAAAGAGGTTTGGTACTTACAATGAGAAATCCCTACAAGTACACTCTGAACTCCAGAAATCGGTAATAGATAAGAAAGTTAGGAAGGAAGTTGAAGCCTTTGCCAAGAAAGAAAGATTCACAAAGGAAGCCATTGCTAAAGCTAGAGAAAAGCATGCTACTCAACACATTGGAACATCTAGTACTCCAACCGACACCTCCACTGGTATGCAAAGAAGAGCTGGAAAAGTGAAAGTTGCAGAAAAAGAAAAACCACTAGCTATTAAGAAAGAGAAACCAATAGTAAAATCTTCAAGGATTCAGTTCCAGAAAAGAGGAAAGGTTGTTGATCCTCCAACTGAACCGATTAAATTTGGTAAAAGAAAGAAGCAACAAGCTCAAAAACTAGCATCGAAAGATGCAGATGATGAAGACATTGAATTTGAGAAAGAGAAGAAAGTCCTAAGGACCAGCCAGAAGAAATCTAAGGTTGTTGGAACCTCCACTGTCAAAGCTATGGAGAAACTGGTAAATAAACCTACTTCTCTTGATAAATTGTTAAGAAGTATTATGGAATATGGTGTTCTTAAGGGATTGAATAAATTGTATGATAATCCTGGTGAGAATGAACAAAGGTTAATAGAAGATGCAGTAGTTTTCATGACGAGTAAATATAGTAAAGCCCTTATTGAGCTGCAAGGGAAAATTTCAAACTCTTTATACAACAAAATTGATGCAAGGTTGTAGGCTGCAATGAAGTAGAATGAAGAATTTGTTGAGTACACACTCAAAAATATTCAACTGGAAGCCACAAAGGAAGAATTAGATGACATTTTGTTGAAATAAAAATCTTCCTTTAGATCTAAGAAAAGACTAACAAGGATGTTAGTCGGCGAGATTCAATCAGTCTAGCAAGAAACTAAAATTTTGTTAAAGAAATATTTGGGTCTAATTCCTACTGAAGAGGAATATGATAAGGATGATGAACTTGTAAATCTTAAGGGTGAAGATTTTCCAAAAGGTATTAAACCTACTGATTTTAACCCTGATGACATTGTGTTAGATGAGCAACCAATCAACACACAAACTAAACCCGTGTTTATTCATGATGATGATATTGATGATAATGTTGATAATATTGTTGATAATATAGATGTATATGATGTAGATGTTCAAATGTCTGAACAACATGAGTAGAATCAGGAATAGGAAGAAAATAAAGATAAAGAAGAAAAGCCACCGATAGATATTCAGACTGTAAATACTCAAATGCCACCAGTAATGGACATTAATGAAGAAAAGCAAGAAGAGAAGATTGAAGAAATTGAAAAGGAAAAGGAAGAAGAGAAAACTGAAAACAAAGAGGGAACAGAGGAGAATAAGACAGAAAAGATTGAACCCATAGTGACACCTTTGTCACTTGATTCTAAAAAGAAATGTGTTGATGAAGAAGATGATAATGCCTTAAGCATCTAAGGACCCCTGGACATGGATAAACTGAGTTCTACTGATTTTAGGGAGATTGCAACTATCTAGCAATCCTGAGCTAAAAAGAAGAGGATGAAAGAACAATACAAGGAGGCAGAGACCATAAGGAATGCAGTAGATATTTTTTCTAGTCTCCTACCGAAGACTGATACAAGAAATTTTGTCACTCCTATTGACAAACTTGGACAACTTATTTCTGATGCCAGAGAGAAAATGAAGTCATTAGAGGATGTAGCTTATATCAGTGTGGTGAATAATTACAAGAAGAAGAGGACATATCGCTTGATGTCTAAAATTGATAAAGGTGAAGTGGCTCTTATTGTTAATAAGGATTATTTGAAGGAAGCACTGGAAACCGGAGGTAAAATCCTCTCTATTGTTTCAACATTTTCCTTATTTTGTGCTGATTTGAAGTAGAAAAGGGAAGAAGTTGAGCATGAACTCGAGGTTCTAAGTGAGTACTTTAAACCCCTTAATGACTCTACTATTCATTTTGGAATATTAGTTGTAGAACTTCAGCACAAGCTGAAAGTATATGAAGAAGAATAGGTGAAGAGAGTCAAATCCTTCCAGGAACTTCAAACACAACTTATACCGAAGGTCAAAATCTTATAGAGAGCATATAAGGAATCTAAAGCCATTCTTGCTACACCTAAAATGAGCATTATTGATGCAATGGAAGAGCTAGATGGACAAATCAATACTCATGTGGAGATCACAGGCACAGTTTTAGAGACATGGCATAATGACTTTAAAAATTTGAAGTCTCATTTTATTGATGTTTTTTCCAAAATTCCTGTGTAAAGACTTTTTGACTCTTATATCTATATATATGCTCTGATACAAATTTTGATATGACATGTATTTATTTTTCATTTGGCATTGTTGTCAAAGGGGGAGTAAGAGTTGAGTCAAAATTTTGTATGTAATAAGTATGAGTATTGTATTTATTTTGTTATAGCATACAATTTCTAAGGGGGAGTATATGTCATGTAGTCAATTTTTATTTTGCACACTTAGTTGACAAAGTTTTTGCTAAATGTTGCCATCAATGCCAAAGGGGGAGATTCTTGGCATTTGACTGAACTGGTAAAGATTGTTGTTGATATGCAACCGATATATGATTGATTAGTGAATGTGATGAAGAGATTGAGATTCATGTTTGGTGACTAAGTTTTGTGTTGTCATTGATGGTAACAATATTTTTATAGTCATCTAAATCTTGGTAGCCAACTGGTACAGATGATAGTTTTACAGAGAACCAGTAATTAGGATCTCAACCGGTAAATTGAGACAGAGTTGCATTTTGACAACTAGTACAAGTGATTCATGAAGAGTTGGATGATGTGGTTTTACAGCGATATTGGTGACAGGTATTTGGAGCTATGCTCTCAACCGCATTGGCAGATTCAACTGGATGAGCGAGATTTGATTTACAGAATAAACAAAATGGTAGAATACTTAACCGGTAGTGATATAGATACTTAAACCGGTAACACATCACAAGTTTTAATTTGTTATGTCGATGATCGACATATATACAGCATGTGATGTAAGTTTTTCTAGATTCATTGAACCTAGGAAATTATTCCAAGGTTGTAGCCGACTAAATGAAAATGTTTATAAAAAGTGTGATGAGGTATAAACTCGGTATGTATGTGTGAAGAGAGAATTCATGAGCGAATATTATGAATGTGATCGTGTGGTGAATAGGGAAGTTTTGTAATGAAGTGTTGTTGAAGTTTTAAGGATCAGAAGTGGATCTTATCAAACACAGAAGGTGTTACTTAAAGATATTTTCAGTATTTTTTTCCTAACTATTTGCAGTAGCAAAATCCCCTAACTAGGTTGGTCCTAACAGGCCTTAATCTGTAAATCCACCAACAGGGCAGCTCTGAATTAGAGTCTCAAATCCTTTGCGAGGTTGATCCTAATAGGTCATTCCTCCTAATAGAGCTTATCATTCAAATCCCTTAACTGGGTGACTCCTAATTGGGTCTGCTCCTAACAGGGCATAGTTGTAAGACCTTAACCGTTCAAGATTTCTATTTTGCAGATAGTGAATCTTGTGGGTACCAACTCCCACTGTGGTTTTTCCCTTCTAGGTTTTCCACGTATAATCTCTTGTTGTAGCGTCCTAAAATTGCGACACTTGCAATTTCGACTGCATTTCGGTCTTCACGATGGCGACGCAACACAGAACCTGAATGGAGACCCCGAAACTTGCTCATGACACCAAAAACTACATTTTCTTGCACCCTGGCCTGAACCTCCTTTGCACCCTGTTGTCCTGGGAGGTGGGACCAGAGTGCCCAGCGCCCTGGTCCCCAGGACCATGGTGCCCAGCGCCCTGGTCCCTGGGTCCTATTTTGGGCCCGGTCTCTTTTGGACTTCGGGTCTTTATGTTTGCAAATTGGAAAATTAACTTTCCTGGTCAGCCTAAGGTCGGGAAAATCAGTCTATCAGCCCTAATTGACAAGTATATAAATGACATTTTCCTCTTTCATTCGATATGATAGAAAGAGGGTGGAAACTATACTCAAGCATTCAAGCATTCAAGCATTCCTTCAAGCAATTGATCATTTCAAGTCTCCATTCAAGGCTAAGTGTTGCATTCAAGACAAGGATTCAACCATTGAAGAGGAGATCACTTACTACATACTACTACAACATACAACATACAACATCTATACCTTCGCACATAAGGATACAAACATCCTTACAACAAGGTATTAGTACTTGTTTTACATTACAGACATTTACATTTACAGCATTGCTCATTTCTTGGTTAATTCCAAAACTGGGGTTTGACCTAAAGGCAAACCCCTAATCCCTAACCCCCCAATTGTCTTCACTTTTCTGTGTGTAGGTTGCAGGTATGCGGCTGAAATTGAAGATCTGGAATCCTTGTGCAGAGACGAACGGATCCCCCTTCGTTTCGCGGATTTTTCGGAGGACCGTGGCGTCGGGCGCCATCGTCCTGACAACTTTTGCTCAAATTTGCAGGACAGCGCCGTATCGACATTTTACTGCTAATTCCAGGTCCGTAGCTTCATACTGTATTCCTATCTCAGTTTATAAGCGAATCTTTCTCACTTTCTATGCATTCCTAGCTTAATTCTTCTATCAACATTCTTTACAAAAGAGGGTAGCCTTGCTTTCTTAACCCTTGAAACACATTTAGCATCCAATCTTGCATTGTGTGGGATTGGATCTTGTGGGTTTCAACCCCTCTTTTGAATGTAAAGTCTCTCCCCTAAGTGAAAACCATCAACCCTAGTGAATCTCCCTTCTCTCTCCTTGGAGTTGGAAGAGGGGAGAGCAACTAGGGCTCGATCGCGATTTTCCGCTTTACATTTTGGTGAACCCGACGTGAACATCCTTTCTGATTATTCATAGTTAGATCTGAAAATTGGATTCCTTGATTGCATTTCCATGTTTGATCTTTTGCAAAATTTTAGAGGTTAATTGCATAAAAACCCTAAATTTTCTTTTTAGTAATTAAGCTTGTGAAATGTCTAAATGTAAATGCTTGTTTCAGACCTGCCCTTCTATTACAAATTATCAATTCATATTTGTGCTTTAATTTTGAAAATTAAGTGGTTAAGTGTCAAAACCCTAATTTTTGAAACCCTCTTGATTCAACCTTTGTCTGACAATTTCACTGATCAAAACATCTCCAAATCAGCTGTAACTTTGGATTCCGCAATAAAATCACAATATCTTTCATCCCTGAAAATTTGGAAAAAAGTTGCGAGGACTGTGTGCACTCCGAGCGCCATCGTCCCCGACATTTTTTCCGAAATTTCGGGAGCGAGATCTTACTGTATTTTCCTGCTAAAATCCAGAATTTTGGCTAATTTTATCAATTTTAACACCTTCAAAATTACAGTCAAAGTTGGTCTTGTGATTGCTTGGTTTAGGGCTTCTAATCATTCAAAAATCATCGAAATTGAAATTTTGTGTCAAAATTGTGTTCTTACTGTCCTAAATCTGAAAATTGTGTTAACATTCATTCGAAATTTCAGTAATTCATTCAAATTTTTGCAATTTGTGACTTTTGAAATTAAGTACTTAATTACAACAACTTTGATTTCCGCTTTCAAAATTGAATTTTGCGTGAAATTGAGTCAACTTTCAAATTTCAAAACTTGCATTGCTTTTGGCATTCCCTCTAAAATCATAACATTCAAAATTTCAGTTTCCCTCTCTTTTTCAAAATTCAAATTTTTGCATTTTTCGACAATCTTGGTAGGGTTCAATTTCGAGATTGCAACTTTAATTTGGCCTATCTACAGATCATAAAATCACTCAATTTTTTCAGATTAGCTCTAAAATCATCATAACTTTCATCCCTGCGAATTTCGAAAAAAGTTGTTGGGACCGTGTGCACTCCGAAGCGCCACGGTCCCTGACATTTTTTCTGAAATTTCGGGAGATTGTCCTAATTGTATTTAACAGCTTAAATCTAGAAGATTGGCTGATTTTACTGAAAATTGCTACCTCTAAATTCAAAACTTTCTCTCTCTCTCTAGTGCATGAGTTTTACAACAATAAGCCCTACTTACACTATTCCCGTTAGACGAAGCCGTAGAATTAAGTCTTTCCGAGGTTTAACTACTGAGGAGATGGAACCTAATTTGAATAGCCTTTTTAACGAGGACATGGGTAATTCCTCTAATCCTCCTAATGATGAAGAAGCTCTCCATGAGGTTTCTGAAGAACAACTTTCGAAATTGGATAACCAATTTGACGATTTTCGACAATGGATGTCTCAAGAATACCCTGATAGTCAAGCTCTTCCTTTAATTGAGGGTCTAAAACATATGCTTCAAAGTGATAAGAATGGAATTGATATTTTGTGTGGTATTGCACACATTGTGGATTCGAATGTGATGCCTATGAAGAGTTGTGCTGAAAATTTGGGTTATACACAACCTCCTACTCAAGTCAATCATTCTATTCCTTTGATGACTTCTATTGCTAGCATACCTACCTTTACATCAAACATAATGGCTACTTCTACACAAGACATTCCTGCTGTGATCACCAGTCATGGGGGCAACCCTTCTTCTTCAATTAACCCTCTTCCTTCATTTAATCCGACTTCTTCATTCATTCCTTCAATGAGTGTCCCTATTATATCTCCACAAATGAACATGATGCAAGGGGGCAATTCGTTTAACCATTCCATTCCTCCTTGTAGTGTTCCTCCTGTCCAATCATCTCCTATGACTAATTATCATAGAGTGCCACCACCTTACTCTTTACCTTCTTTCAATAACATAACACCTCCATCACAATCCAACACGTCTAATATGAATTCTTCGACTGAAGCGACCATTAACAATCTTGCACAAATTGTCTCTTCTTTACAGCAACAAATTGCCTCTATGAATCAATCTAAGTTTAGTGTGCCCACATTTGATGTTGCGAGCCCACTTTCTCTTGACATTGTTCGAGCTATCCCTCCTAAACATGTTGAAATCCCACATTTGGAGCTTTATAATGGTAAAGGTGATCCTCTAACACATGTTAAGACTTTTCAAACAATCTGTACTGATTTTGCCTATGACCAAAGGTTGCTTGCAAAATTGTTCACTAGAACATTAAGAGACAAAGCCCTACAATGGTATTGCTCGTTGCCTTCTTATTCTATTACTTCTTTCGAACAACTTGCAAATGCTTTCATTCAACAATTTCAAAACAATATAAGTCCTAAAGTTACTTTGATTGATTTAATGCATTGTAAACAAGGTGTTAAAGAAAAAGTGACTGATTTCATTGATAGATATAAGCATTTGTATGCTCAAATTTCCTTTCCAGTGCTTGACAATGATATTCAAAGAATCTTTATTTCTAATTTACAAAAAGATATTCGAGACAAACTTCTATTTTCTGAGTTTACTTCTTTCCAACAGTTGTGTGCAACTCTTCACAATTATCAACTGACTGTGAGTCAAATGGAACAATCACATCCTATGGCTCTGAGTGATAAGGGTGATAGCAGTCAACAACCATTTGGGAAGTTTAAACCGAACAGAGATTCCATCAAATTCA
This sequence comes from Cryptomeria japonica, assembly GCF_030272615.1. NCBI lineage: Eukaryota > Viridiplantae > Streptophyta > Pinopsida > Cupressales > Cupressaceae > Cryptomeria > Cryptomeria japonica. The sequence goes on from NC_081414.1 coordinate 681,868,988, forward strand.
ATGAAAACATCATCAACAACAATGTGAATGCAGCATCAGGTGTGCCTCCTATTTCTAAATTTTTCAAGAAAGAAAGAAAATATACTCCATTGAATGAATCATTGCATAGTATTATGAATAAGTTATTGGAAACAAATGTGCTTACTCTTCCTCCTATAAGGCAAATTGATCCTGCAAAGATTACTTCACCTTATTTTGATAACAAAGCTTTTTGTCAATTTCATCCTCAGCCTGGGCATGATACTGAAAAATGTTTTTCTTTAAAGGGTAAAATTCAAGATTTGATTGATAATAATACTATTTATGTTTCTGGAGTGAATGATAAAGGCAATACATCTGTAGCTCCTCCTAACCAAAATCTTCAGATTTTTATTGATCCATTACCTTCTCATACCTCTAATGCAATTGAGGCTAATGATTCCTCTCTCTCATCTGATGGTCTTGTGTCTATGACTACGAATGTGATTAACTTTGTAGAGCAGCAAGAAAACCCTAAAGAACCTTCCATCACATTTGATTCCAGTGAAACCATTAGGGCACCTGATGGTCCTTTATACATAGTTGCAAAAGTCAAGAATACACCTTGCCGTGGAGTGCTTATTGATCCTTCATGCATGGTTAATGTTATTACTAAAGAATTTCTTTTTACTTTGCAATTGAATCAAGTGATTTATGACAAAACAGATGTGATTGTGAAACTATTTGATGCATTTTCTTCTCCTGCAATTGGTTCTATTACATTACCTATTGAGGTCCATAACAAATCCCTTGATGTGAACTTTGCTATTATTCCATCTTCCGAACAATTTCGTGTGAAGCTTGGCTATCCTTGGCTATCTTCCATGAAAGCTATTGCTTCTCCTATTCATAAGTGTTTGAAATTCCCCATAATGGTGAAGTTGTTACTGTCAATCATAGTCTCTTTAAACTAGCTGAAAGAACTTCTAGTGTTCCTATTGATTATTTTTGGCCTAAACAATTCCAATCTCTTCCTCCGTGAAGTGATCATCTTTTCAAATCTTATCAAAAGTGGAAAACAGATATGATCCTATCTCTAAGTGAACCTAGAACACCTAAACTTGATATTCCTATCATTCTTGAGAAGGAAGTTCTTCCTTTGAAAGATAAAACTAATGTCTTTCCTCAAGAAGATTCCCAACCCGTTCCTATGGATGTGACTATGTCTATATCTAATAAACTTCCTAAAAGTATACCTATACCTCCTCGTCATGATGAACTTGGTCTTCTTCCTAAACCAAATATTCCTCCTTTGTATGGAGCAGTCCCTCCTCCTTCTTTTTATAGAGAGAAGAGACCTTATTCTTCTCCTATTATCCAGCCTAAGAGACCACAACCTAAACACCCAAGTGATAAGGATGAGAACATTCCTCCTCCTCAATCTTCTCCACTTCCTACTAAGACTAGACGAAATCGTTCTGCACGTGAACGCCGATGAAAGCGTCATCTTAGGGCTCAAGCAGCTGCTTCTCAAACTTTACAATCTCCAAAAACACCTTCAACAAGCATTATTCCATTTTCTCCTCAGCCGGAAATTGAGCCTAAATCTCCTAAACATAAGATGCATGATGGTTTTGATCCTGTGCGAGTTAAAGATCCTATTTTTATAAATCTTGATGATGATATAGATGAAAATGTTGTTCATGATGAAAATGTTACTTCTCTTGCTTCTGATAGTGAATATGAACTTGTTGATATTGATAACCATTTATCTAATGAATTTTCTAAAGCACTTATCCTAGCTCCTAGACAAGAACAATGTGGCTCGGAACATGAACATAGCCCTTGTTTGGATCTTGTGATAGCTTCGTCTGCTGTGTTGGATGTTCCTCCTCTAGCGTGTTCCCTGCCTTCCCGAAACATTGATCAGCAAGATCGGGGGGTAGATGACGTGCTAGACTAGTTACATTAGCATAGCAGATTCTCTCCTCCTCTCTTGTGTTACTTCTTCTATATGTTATTCTCATTCTTCTATTTGTTGTCCTTAGTGTTGTCTACTTGAGGATGATGCAAAGCATTGAGATCTCTCGATCTCTCTCATGTTGACTCAAAAGACACATGTGTTCCCTTCTTCTAGGTGACCTTCCTTGATTGGGGAATGAAGAACAATTATGCATACATACATATGATATACATGAATTATCATACAGCATACTGACCCCGAGGAAAGCGAAGTCACCTTGTGCTTTGTGTTTTGTGTCTATTATCCTTGGGTTTATCTCACACTTGGGGGCTAAATCCTTGCGATAACGTGCTCCTTTCCCTTTCTCATTTTCTTATATGTATCACTACCTTAAAGCAATCACCCCCGGTGAGGCATGTGCGATCGCTTTAACGTAGGGGGGCATACACCCTGTCTATCCCTTCAGGATACATGAAAATTTCTTGGAGAACTCAGCTTTGCCTTGAAAATTTTTGGTATTTCTCTTGCATGACTCATAGTGAGGGAACCTTACTACTGACAGTCATGGTTCTCCCTCGTGATCTTCCCTTTTACTTTGTCAATCGAAGTCGTAAGATCCTTAGTCCACTGGGGCCTTGGTGTGTCTTGCCTCCTTGACGTGGTGAAAGTTTTTCAATGTTGTTTCCTTGTACTTTACCGAAAGTATGAGTGTACGCTTATACTCCCGCTAAAGTGGGGGCTAAATGTAGCGTCCTAAAATTGCGACACTTGCAATTTTGACTGCATTTCGGTCTTCACGATGGTGACACAACACAGAACCTGAATGGAGACCCCGAAACTTGCTCATGACACCAAAAACTGCATTTTCTTGCACCCTGGCCTGAACCTCCTTTGCACCTTGCTGTCCCGGGAGGTGGGACCAGAGCGCCCAACGCCCTGGTCCTTCAAGACCAGGGCGCCCAGCGACCTGGTCCCCAGGACCATGGCGCCCAGCGCCCTGGTCCCTGGGTCCTATTTTGGGCCCGGTCTCTTTTGGACTTCGGGTCTTTATGTTTGCAAATTGGAAAATTAACTTTCCTGGTCGGCCTAAGGTCAGGAAAATCAGTCTATCAGCCCTAATTGACAAGTATATAAATGACATTTTCCTCTTTCATTCGATATGATGGAAAGAGGGTGGAAACTATACTCAAGCATTCAAGCATTCAAGCATTCCTTCAAGCAATTGATCATTTCAAGTCTCCATTCAAGGCTAAGTGTTGCATTCAAGACAAGGATTCAACCATTGAAGAGGAGATCACTTACTACATACTACTACAACATACAACATACAACATCTATACCTTCGCACATAAGGATACAAACATCCTTACAACAAGGTATTAGTACTTGTTTTACATTACAGACATTTACATTTACAGCATTGCTCATTTCTTGGTTAATTCCAAAACTGGGGTTTGACCTAAAGGCAAACCCCTAATCCCTAACCCCCCAATCGTCTTCGCTTTTTTGTGTGTAGGTTGCAGGTACGCGGCTGAAATTGAAGATCTGGAATCCTTGTGCAGAGACGAACAGATCCCCCTTCGTTTCGCGGATTTTTCGGAGGACCGTGGCACCGGGCGCCATCGTCCCGACAACTTTTGCTCAAATTTGCAGGACAGCGCCGTATCGACATTTTACTGCTAATTCCAGGTCTGCAGCTTCATACTGTATTCCTATCTCATTTTATAAGCGAATCTTTCTCACTTTCTATGCATTCCTAGCTTAATTCTTCTATCAACATTCTTTACAAAAGGGGGTAGCCTTGCTTTCTTAACCCTTGAAACACATTTAGCATCCAATCTTGCATTGTGTGGGATTGGATCTTGTGGGTTTCAACCCCTCTTTTGAATGTAAAGTCTCTCCCCTAAGTGAAAACCATCAACCCTAGTGAATCTCCCTTCTCTCTCCTTGGAGTTGGAAGAGGGGAGAGCAACTAGGGTTCGATCGCGATTTTCCGCTTTACACTTGTGTTATGTGGAATTTATTTTATTGGGCATTAGCTTATGTGGTGATATTTATTATATGCTTGACAAGTTTTAAGTTGTTCAAGTTGGTGATCAAATTTAGATTGTTTTTGCTTGCATTGATTCACCCCCCCCCTCTAAGTGCCTTATAAGTTCATCAGACTATTCAAGAATGATGTGGATTACTTTCTTAAGGGAGAAGTCTGAAGCATTAGATAAGTTCAAGATTTTCAAAGCTATGGTTGAGACTAAGGCTGGGCAGAAGCTGAAGTGTCTGAGATTTGACAAAGGTGGTGAATTTACCTCTGGTGAGTTCAATTCTTTTTGTGAAGAGCATGGGGTGAAGAGAGAGTTATCTTCTCCGTGGACCCCTCATCAGAATGGTGTTGTGGAAAGGAAGAACATGGCAATTCAGGAAGCTGCTAGAACAATGACAATTGAAGGAAATGTTCCACATATTTATTAGAGAGAAGTTGTGAGTATTGTTGTACACACTTTCAATCGGGTGCATATCAAAGGTGATACCAGTAACTCCTTATGAGCTATGGTTTGGTCATGTTCCTACAGCTAGATATTTCATAATTTTTGGAAGTAAATGCTATATCAAAAGAGATGAAGATCTAGGGAAGTTTGATGCTAGATGTGATGAAGGAATCTTTCTTGATTATTCTACTAAGAGAAAGGCCTATCGGTGTTATAATAAAATATTGAGAAAGATAGTTGAGAGTGTTAATGTGAAAGTGGATGAAGGAAATGAGTATCAACCCAGATGCTCTAGATATGATTTAGATGATCAGATTGTTAATGCAAATAAAGGAAAGCAAGTGCAGACCCAGAATCAAGTTCAGATTGCTCTGAAAAAGCCTGAGAATGAAGGAGAAGCTAGTGCAGAAGAAAGAGTTCAAGAGTCTGAGAATCATGAAAATCCTAAGACTCCCAGGTATGTAAGGTTAAATCATTCAGAGAATCGGATCATAGGTGATAAGAATAGAGGTGTGATGACTAGGAGAAGAGATGTTGAAGAGTATTGCTTGATTTCTAAGATTGAACCTAAGAATGTTGGTGAAGCTTGTAGAGATGAAAATTGGGTTAAAGAAATGTAAGAAGATTTGAATCAGATTGAAAAGAATAATACATGGTTTTTAGTTCCCAGACCTAAGGATAAGAATGTAATTGGAACTAAATGGGTGTTTTAGAATAAGTTGGATGAAAAAGGTGAAATTGTTAGGAATAAAGCAAGACTTGTTTGTAAAGATTATTCTCAGATGGAAGTTATTGATTTTGAGGAGACTTTTGCTCCAGTAGCTAGAATTGAAGTTGTTAGATTATTTCTTGTTGATGTTGCTTACAAAGATTTTAAAGTGTATTAGATGGATGTCAAGTTGGAATTTGTTAATGGTGAGCTGGAAGAAGTCTACATTGAGCAACCAAATTTTTTTTAGTTGACATATAAAAAAGATATGGTTTGCAGGTTGAAGAAAGCATTGTATGGATTGAAGCAAGCTCCAAGAGCTTGGTATGCCAGCTTGGATAAGTATTTGATGAAGCTTGAATTTAATAAAGGTACTGCTAACAGTAATATGTACTTCAAGATTGATAATGATAACATCTTAATTATTGAAGTTTTTATTGATGATATTATTTATGGTGGAAATGATGGTTTGTTAAAGAATTTTGCTGATGATATCTAGAATGAGTTTGAGATGTCTATGATCGGTGAGATGAAATTATTTTTGGGATTTCAAAGTACTTAGTTGGATAAAGATATTTTTATATCTCAATCTAAGTATGTGACCTGATTCAAAGCTTGTTGGTACACCTATGGTGACCTAATGTGATGTTGATGAAAAAAAGAGTACTAGTGGTGGTGCATTTTTCTTGGGTAAGAGATTCGTTTCATGGATGAGTAAGAAGAAAAATGGTATCTTTGTCTACTACAAAAGCTAAATACATTGCTACTAGTAGCAACTGTACTCAGGTAATTTGGGTGAAGTAGTTGTTGAAGGATATCAAAGTTATTTTTTATGAGCCTACTGCTATATACTGGGATAATTCACGTGCTATCAATATTTCTAAGAATCCGGTGTCGCATTCTAAGACCAAGCATATATGGGTAAAAGCACAAAGCTATGCCATACTTTTATAAAGGAAATGGTCAATGCTAATTCAAAATTTGAAATTGAATCAATAGAAAGTGAAATATATGTTTTGAATTTTGAAATGATGTAAACTAAAAAAATGTATATTTTTTTGTGTGTTTTATGTTTGAAATTTTTTAAATTTTTTTTAAAATTTTCCGGATATACTTTCTTATAAAGTAAACACTATAATTTAGTTGCTAATAAAATGCTGAAATTGAAGTTACATGAGACGTCACACTTTATATAGAAAATTTTACCTTTTTTTATTCAATTTTTTTGTATATATTGATAGCTTGAAACTCTAGTGCAAAAATATATTTTTTATTTTTTATGTATATATATATTTCAATAAATTTTGAAAAGTTGCGTGTACTGAAATATATCTCTTTTTATTTGGCGTCACCTTTTTTATTAATTATTTATCCAAGTTAGAAAAGAATGATATCATCTTGACATAAACACTTTTTCTAGTGCATTTTTTTTTTCAAATTTTTAAAAATAAATTTTAGTATTTTTCCTTTACAAGATAACAAACCTTATAGTTTAGTGGTGATGACCTACTTTCAATAAAAATAAAATATAAAAAATAGTTAAAATATTAAAAAATATATATTTTGGAAAATTCACTTATAGATCTATAAAAGGGTATTTTCACATTTCAAAAAAAAAATATTTATAAGAGTAGGAGTTGTTGAAACATCAAGTTTTTCAAAAAAAATAAAAATTGGTAATTAGACCCAAAGTGGTATAAAATATACATTTAGTAGACAATTCCAATTGGAAAAATTGTGGCCCATATATAATATAGCTATAATGAATCTCTATAGATCATATGTTTGACTAAACTTAATTTTTAGATAGAATTACTTAAATTCACTTGTGATGATAAGTTTTCTTGAAACGTGACACAATTTTGTGCTTTTACCCATATCTATCAAGTTTGATTTCTTGAGAGAGAAGGTGAATTGGAAGTTGGATTGGAGTATGTATCTACAAAGGAACAAACTGCAGATATCTTCATGAAGACTTTGCCTAAAGATACATTTGAGTATCTTAGAGAGAAGCTAGGGGTAATTGCCCCTCTTGATGAGAACTAAGATGCATGGATTTGCATTAGTCTGATGGACTTCACAGATATATCTTGTGATTCAGATTTATGAGTGAGGCTGCTACTCAGAGGAGTAGTCAGTGCATGTCATGTTCAAAGAGAGTTTTTTCTAAGGGAGAGAATCAAGATTTGTGTCGTGTGTGCCTTTTGCATTGATGTCAAAGGGGGAGAGAAGCATGTGAAAAACTACTATATCCTGTGCTGATCTCAGGGGGAGATTATTATGAGTTATGGGGAGATTGTTGGTTGTTGATTTCTTTCTTTGCATTGATTTTATTTTACATTCATATGTCACCATCAATTCCAAAAGGGAGATTGTTGGATACTACTGAGAAGTTTGCTGGAATGATGTGTTGTCATTGATGTCAACATATTCTTTTGTGTATTCGAGTGTTGCAATTAGATTAAATAATTTGGTTTGGCTTGTGTGTTGTAGTTGAGTTGTTACAGTTTAATGGGTTTTGAGATAAGTATCTCTAGTTGATTTAGCTAAAGTTTCAGAGGTTTTCAAGATGATTTGATCGAGTTATGAGGTTCGGTATTGCGGTTGATAGTTTAGTTGTTTGTAGCATTCAGTGTTTTGGTTTCTGCTTCATATTGCTTTGTAATTTTATTATCTTGGTTTATGGATTCAGGAGTGAGTCTGGGACATTCATATGTGTACTCAATTCAGATGATTCATGATTTCGAGGTCCGCAAGTGAATCTTTAAGTTTGACAGTCAGTTCAACGTGTGTTCTTGAGGTTCAGTATATTGATGATGGAGATTCTAGTATGTGGTGATGTTGCGGTTATTTCTAGTGTTATTCACATTGCTTGTGGATGTTTCTAGATTGTGTTCTATCTATGTTGATGATCTGTATTGATCATTATGTGCATTATTGATCATTTTCTTGATCTAGTGATGTTCTTCATGTTATGTGATATTCACGATGATTGTAGCATATTGCAGACGTTTGAGGCATAATTCTTGGAGATGTTTCTTGGTTGTGGTGTTGATTTAGGTCTATACTATGTCTTAGCCGACATATTTTTGGTCCGCATGTGTTGTTGTAGCATGTGAGGTTTGTTAGACACAATGCACCACTGAGAGGGGGAGAGGGTGAATCGGTGGTTCTCAAAACCTTTCATTTTGGTTTTCCTTTGAAGGTGACATCAGTTTGTGAATCAAGCACAAAGAAGATTTACCGATTAGTACTAAAACTAACTCAAATACACACACACACACACACACAAAAGGAGACATCACATAACACCTGTATATACGAGGAAAACCCAAAGTGGGAAAAACCTTTGTGAGCAATGTTGCTAGAGACTACTGCTGCAATCCAACCTCACAGTAAAACACAGTTACAAAGTTTAGGGCACCAACCCAAGGAGCACCAACCACTGACTTTAGGGCACCAACCCAAGGTGCTACAACCCCTATTATATTTATCGGCTAGAACCCAAAGGAGCACCAACCCCTGCACCAAGCTACAACTCAGTGTTCACAATACAAACTTCAAATACATAAGTTGTTATCATGTTACAAGTGAATCTTGCAACCTTATCAAATATCTTACTCTATCGATGAAGTATCTTCTCTCCTTTACCGACTCACTCTTCTTCCTACTTTGCACCTACTGCTTCTCTATTGGATCTACAACTCACCTTCAGCACATCAACTGTATCACACTCTGCTGGTGTAGTCACTACCAGTTCTTCTCTCCAACCAGTTGAAAGCTTCAACTAGGTTTACTCTCCCTCTCTTGCTCATTGAGAGCTTGACTGATCTTTTCTTTACTTGGAGAAGTGTACCACTTCACAACAACACAATATTCATATTTTTAGCAACAACAAACAATCTCTTAGGCCTTTTTACTTATAGCCCAGATTTCCCGCCAAATGCCAATTCAAAACTCAGGCGGTTAGGGTTTCTTCACCATATTTGAGACATACCAAATCCAATCAGATCTTACAAGATCTGATCTTTCTGACATTTGAATGCATATCTCCACCATATTCGTGTTTCCTTGATCATGCCCTTTAATCCTGGTGATTTGCTTTTTACCTTCTAGGCAAACCCTTCGGTTAGTCATAAGAGATTTATCAGGCTATTTCCTTCATCACCTTGATCCTCTCAATCTCTTAGCTAGCTTGTAGTTGTCTTTGAGACCTCGAGCCTCAAACCCCTGCAATCCTTCTGCAACATGTCCCGTGATTTGAGTGACTTTTCATTAAAGCTGACCAACTCCTGCAACAACCCCATTGTTGTACATTCTATCTTTTTCAATCACGGGTTTTCCATGTTCACTCCATGTCGATTGTTTGCCAACTTGGTGCTTCAAGTCGGTCCAATTAGGATCACCAACCAACCACCATACCAGTTATTTACTTCAACTAATTTTGGTCTCAACCATTCTAGTAGTTACTTTGTCATATCTTCTCTCATCTTGAGCTGTCGATGGAATTCTTAGACCGGTCTCCAGACTGGTAAGCCCTAGGTATGCTCATTTCCACAAATGGGAAATCTTTTGCAACAACACCTTGCATATATAACCGATGGACTTATATACTGGTTACCATTCTTGATGACATCATGTCATTAACCTTCACAAGACTCCTATCTTCTTTCAGAGAGATCAGATTCCTATACTTACATTTACACATCCTTTCTTCCTAATCAAGGATGTTCCTTCCTCTACCAGTTTGTCAGGGTGACAAACACTTCAGACTTCCTCTGACTCTTCTCAAGATGACTGCAACTTCTTTCGGTGGGAGTCCTATTGTTTGACAACCTCACAGCATACCAGTTCATTATTCTCTTCTAGTGTTGAAGTGATTTAGATAACATTTTGCCTCTTCATCCCAATTAACCGGTCACAACACTTCTCAATCTCTTCATAGAAGTCAGACACTAGCTTGTGTACTGATGGCCCCTGAGGTCAACTTCCTTATCTTTACTAGTGTTCAGCAACAGAAGGTGATATCCAAGATATCACATCTTGTACTCCTTCATTATAGTGTTGCACATACATCTCTTCTAACGGTAAGCATCCCATACCAGTTGACATCAATGCCAACACAATGCCAACAATCTCTCCCTTTGGCATTGATGTCAACATTTGTAGTATCTGACATACTACAAAAAATTTCTCCCCCTTTGACACAATGACAAAGGGTACTATCAGGCTATTATTACTCTTTGTTTGTGTCGGTCACTGACATAATACTTTCTCCCTCTTTGTTTTTATTGGATGTAACACTTCCTTAGATACCACTAGTTATCTTATCATTGGTTGTTACATCTTCTCAAGTCACATCGCTTGAGATGGGGAACTTAACCACCATCTAACATCAATTGAGTAAGTGAGTCCGAAGTCAAGAAGGACTGATACCAATTGTTGATGTGTCAGTGAATATTGCTCTCCTGCCGGTCAACCTGCAACACCTTTGTAAATCCCATCTCCTTCAGTTTGGGCAGTCAACATTCTTACCAATTCAAGCAAGCTAGCTCTTCATCATGAGCACTTGAACTCCCCATGAGTCTTGCATCTCTAGGTTCTTATTTCTAGATGGGTATGGTACTGGGACTCCAATCTTCACCATATACCGGTTTAGTTGTTCATATGTGATCATCAAATGATCCATCAACTCCATTTTATCTAGCACATCTTATGACATGATCCTAGACTTACACAATGTCAGACAATGTTACCATCATGCCAAGAATAAAAAACATTTAGCCCAAAAGTATGCAAGCCTGCATGATCAATAATTGGGGTAATCATATGTCATTCAAGTATTTTCCAATACCACCTGAGACATGAACTCCACATTCCAAGCTATCAGGGCTAATGCAATGAATTTATAACATCACTGTCTTACATAACCTGGAAGTACCTATTAGCAGTCATACCGGTAACATACTACATATGTCAGTTAACACTTGATACCGATTGTTAACCATTACTTCTTGAAACATGTAATGGTGATCCATCACTGATTTGTAGTTGTGTAGTCAAGGAGACACCTACACACTCTTGTCATCTTCTTCCTTTATGCCGTCAACAACATGATTTTCATGTTGCATCCATTATTGAGGGGGGTGAATGATGAATTCAATATGCATTACTCCCCCTAAGATCCTGCATCTCCTTTAGGCCTTAGGAGATACCACCTATGCATTGAATGCACCATGCTGGTCTCTGGTCTTCTACCTCTATATCTTCCTAGTCTCACTTTTCTTCCCCTTTTCACTTTGGGAAGCAGGGTTTGCCTTCTTCTGCTGATGGAACCTTTCTTTTTCTGATCCTTCACCATGACCAAAAGTGGTGCTATAGTAGCACACAACATCCATCCCAACCTCATGATTGGGGAATCTTCTATCATACCAGTTTGACCATCTCCTCCTATTCATGCTACTTTGACTAGCAATAGGAATCGGTAGACCTCTTACTCCTATAGGGACATATCTCCTCTGGTTCCATGCAGATCTCTACCTTCCATATGCTTTGTTTTCACATTTTCATAGAGCATGGCCATTTTGTTGGCCTCTATGTAGCTGCAAGTTCCTCTTCCTGCACTCAAGCTCTCTATGGCTAGATCGATTGTAGTTATGACAACCAATCTATGCATAACCGGGAGAAGGAACATACATGTATCTTCTTCTAGATACATTCTTCATATCAACATGTTTTCTATGAGATCCTATCTTGTCCTTTCTAGATCTCATTCTATACTCCATTACCTTATGGCCATAAACATTGCATGTAAAGCAGTAACCAGCAAATGATTGCATATGAATTACATGTTTATATTGCAATGCATGAGAAGATCTCACCGGTTTTGCATCCCCATCTTCTCCTTTTTGAGAAGAGACTCATGGCTGTTCATTCTAAGCAGCTCTTCCATCTGATCCCTTCTTTTTCTCCCACACATGCTTCCCCTTGTGGGTGGTAGCATTTCTTTTCCCTTTGTCTGTTGAAGGTCTCCTCAACTGCTTTCTCATCTTCCTGCTTCCAATGAGGTTTTCTTCTCCCATCTTCCCCTTACTTCTGGGATTTGTATGAAGATTCCTCCTTACAGCATTGATCTTTACTTTTGTATGCAAGTCCACACCGGTTGTGGTCAGGTCAACCTTCTTTTGAGGAGCACCTCTAATCAGAGAGCTCTGGCCTTTTTTTTCTTCAAGCAACCACTAAAGTTTTTTGTCTTTTATTTCTAGCTGAGAGGCTAGATCTTCACACTGACATACCTTTATGTCCTTTTCCTGAGTCTTCAAATTTGAGATGCATTTCTCTGATTCTTCAAGGCATTTGACCAACTAGCTCTGTTCCGCAATAGAAACATTCTTGAATAGCTTATATTCTCTTTTAAATCTATCGAGTTCTTCAAGTGTATTTACAAGCTCTCCTTCAAGGTCAACTTCACCTGCTTCTTCATCATTAGAAGGATCTTGATGGAAAGATCTATCTGCCATGTCTTCCTCTTCATCATCATCACTTCTCAACACATCTTGTTGAGGAGAGGTGATTGCCCAACCACTTTCAGATTGTTGGGCCACAAGAAGTTGAGCTCCTTCATCTTCACTGTGGTGGCTGCTGGAAGATCTATCTTCCTTGTCCAAATAAATATGAGATGTATTTCTCATATTTTCTTCAAATGTAGGATCTACTATTGAGGGTTCATTTCCATAGAGTTTCTTCAATCTTTCCCATAAGCTCTTTGTTGTCTTACACTTGTCAACCTATGAAGAGACATCACTGGTGAGCGCACTGAGAATAGCTTGCATGGCTTCTTCATTGCACTAGTTTCTTCTTTCTTCTATACATCTAGTAGGAAAATTGATCTTTCTAGGGAGATCATCAACTACTGACATCCATACATCAAACGCTAAAGAGGATAAGAAGACTTCCATTCTGCAACTCCAAATAGAAAAAATTGAACCATCAAATACTGGAGCAGAAGTAGACACTGAACAAACCATTGTGTCCTTAGGCCAAAATCTACCCACATTGGAGAACACTCTTCTAACTAGGAACCTAGGCTCTGATACCAATTGTTAGACACAATGCACCACTGAGAGGGGGATGGGGTGAATCAGTGGTTCTCAAAACTTTTCCTTTTGGCTTTCTTTTGAGGGTGACATCAGTTTGTGAATCAAGCACAAAGCAGATTTACCGGTTAGTACTGAAACTAACTCAAATACAGACACACACACAAGGAGACATCACATAACACCAGTATATATGAGGAAAACCCAAAGTGGGAAAAACCTTGATGAGCAATGTTGTTGGAGACTACTACTCCAATCCAACCTCACAGTAAAACACAGTTACAAATTTTAGGCCACCAACCCAAGGAGCACCAACCCCTAACTTTAGAGAACCAACCCAAGGAGCTACAACCCCTATTAGATTTATGGGCTACAACCCAAAGGAGAACAAACCCCTGCACCGAGCTACAACTCAGTGTTCACAATGCAAACTTCAACTACATAATTTGTTATGATGTTACAAGTCAATCTTGCAACCTTATCAAATATCTTACTCTGTCAGTGAAATATCTTCTCTCCTTTACCGACTCACTCTTCTTCATGCTCTACACCTGCTTCTTCTCTATTGGATCTACAGCTCACCTTCAACACATCATCGGTATCACACTCTACTGGTGTAGTCACTACCAGTTCTTCTCTCCAACCGGTTGAAAGCTTCAACTAGGTTCACTCTCCCTCTCTTGCTTGTTGAGCACTCGGCTGATCTTGTCTTTACTTGCAGAAGTCTACCACTTTCAACAATACAATATTCACGTCTTCAGCAACAACAAACAATCTCTTAGGCCTTTTTACTTATAGCACAGATTTCCGTCCAAACGCCAATACAAAACTTGGGCAATTAGGGTTTCTTTACCATCTTTGAGACATACCAAATCTAATTAGATCTTGCAAGATCTGATATTTCTGACATTTGAATGCATATCACCACCATAGTCATGTTTCCTTGATCATGCCCTTTAATCCTGGTGATTTTCTTTTACCTTCTTGGCAAATCCTTCGGTTAGTCACAAGAGATTTATCGGGCTGTTTCCTTCATCAGCTCGATCCTCTCAATCTCCTAGCTAGCTCGTAGTTGTCTTTCAGACCTCGAGCCTCAAACCCCTGCAATCCTTCTGCAACATGTCCCATGATTTGAGTGACTTTTCATTAAATCTGACCAACCCCTGCAAGAACCCCATCGTTGTACATTCTATCTTTTTCAATTGCAGTTTTTTCATGTCGACTCTGTGTTGATTGTCTGCCAGCTCGACACTTCAAGTCATTCTAAGTAGGATCATTGACCAACCACCTTACCGGTTCCTTACTTGAGCCAGTTTGCTAACCCTTCTGATCTCAACCATTCTACCAGTTACTTTGTCATATTTGCTCTCATCTTGAGTTGTCGATGGAATTCTCAAACCAGTCTCTAGACTGGTAAGTCCTAGGTATTCTCATTTCCACAAATGGGAAATCTTCTGCAACAACACCTTGCATATATAATCGATGGACTCATATACCGGTTACCATTCTTGATGACATCATGTCATTAACCTTCACAAGACTCCTATCTTCTTTCAGAGAGATCATATTTCTATACTTACATTTACACATCCTTTCTTCCTAATCAAGGATGTTCCTTCCTCTACCTGTTTGTCAGGGTGACAAACACTTTGAACTTCCTTTGACTCTTCTCAAGATGACTGCAACTTCTTTTGGTGGGTTTCCTGCTATTCTGCAACCTCACATCATACCGATTTATTATTCTCTTCTAGTGTTCAAGTGATTCAGATAACATTCTGCCTCTTCATCCCAAGGAACCAGTCACAACACTTCTCCATCTCTTCACACAAGTCAGGAACTAGCTTGTGTACTGATGGCCTCTGAGGTCATCTTCCTTATCTTTACTGATGATCAACAACACAAGGTGAGGTCCAAGATATCCCATCCTGTGCTGCTTCATAACAGTGTTGCACATACATCTCTTCTACTAGTAATCATCCCATACCGGTTGACATCAATGACAACACAATGCAACAAGGTTATATTCTTATTATTTGTATTAAGGGTTGTGCCAACTTTGAAATATAGGCTAATGAATTGTATAAATAAATATAATATTTATTTGTGAGATGTATTTGCGTTGTATCTACGAGTGTGTGATGGAGTAAGTGTGCAAGCAAGTCTTTTGATCTTTCAGAAGTGTGAAGAGAAGTGTGCGGTAGAGCAAATCAGACTGTGCTTAATCGGAATTGTAACCAGGCATGAGAAGTTTCTATTTCATCAATTCATGATCATTTGGATGTAATCCGAATGTTTTTGTAAGATAGTGAGTCTTCCTCGTGGTTGTAGCTCTTCTTGTTTTGTGATTTGAGCAGTGAGATCTAGGTAGTGTGCTCGAATGCATGTGCATTCTCCATTTTAATATTTTATTTACTCCTAACAGGGTATTATCTCATTGTGGGTAGGTTCCCATCATGATTTGTTTCTTAAACGGGTTTTCCACGTCAAAAATCTTGGTGTTATGTGTGTTATTGATGTGGTGTTGATTTGTGCTTTCATTGCCTTTTATTAGATTTGAATTTAAGTTTGAATTGTGCTAAGTTTGTGAGAAAACTAATTCACCCCCCTCTTAGTTTTTTGCCTTGTTGTCAACATGCTCATGTTGTATCAAAAAAATATTGATGATATGTTTTCTATTTGGGGTCTTAAGACCCCTAACATTCTAGGAAATATAATTTAAATTCATGAGAAAACTTATTTAATGATATCCATGGTAGCCCTAAAGTTGTCAAAACATTTAGGGTGTTCCTTATTAGTGTCCTTCTTCTTAGGTAGAGGAGACAGTCCCCCCCTCTTCCTCTTGGCTTTAATGAAGAGGCCATTACCGATCAGAATCAACACCTCACACTCATCCTTCGTAGACCTTTTGGCTAGACACAACAATTACTTCGCTTTAGAAACTGACTCACTAGATACTACAACTTCCTACACTAGCCAATATATTATTCAGAAATCAATAACCGATTATAATAAACTTGTAGAGAAATATCTTCACAAAAGTACCACCAATGAATTAATTAGAGGTAACTCAATAGCCATAAGAATCTTACACACAACCTCTATCTCATGCACCTCATATATAGGGGATACAATACATGAAAATATCAAACAATATTACAAAACCATGGGCTAAAACCACCCAATAAAGTGGAGCCAACCTTATCTCCAATCTATATTCCCTATGATGTGTCAAAAAAACATCAACACATGTTCCTCCCTTTTACATCCCATTTATGTGTCCTATGCAATTTTATATTTCCTATTTTATGAGTCTAAACTTTTGGAGGTCATAATATGTGAATCGGGTGTCTGATTGATGAACCGTTTAAAGTGATAGAAATCTCATGAAGTTCTCTATCACCTCATAACCCATTACATTAGTTATGGCCACTTTTTTTGGTATTTTGTAGTGTCTAAAGTTGTAAAAATTAAATTTAAATCTTTCATCATAGCTTACAAAAAATGGAAACTTTAATATCTTCAAAACTAGCTATAATTTTGTGACAAAAATTTACCAGCATGCTTATCTAGACAATCTGAAGCTATGGGGAGAATTTTACACCATTTCACACTCAAATAAAAAATTGCTATAAATAGTAACCTCATGTGAATGCTAGGTTGAGACACCATTTTCCCAACATTCTCCCACTTGTTGAACACCTTGCAAGAGAAAAGAGAGTATCAACATAATAAATTAATTTCTAGGGGCCACAAGGCCCATAGACTCCAAACACCATTTGAACTTCTCAGTGCTCACGATCTTAGTTAAAGAATCTACAACATTCATCAAAGTTTCTACATTAACCAGCTTCACCCTTCCATCTTCGACCATATCTCTGACAAAATGATACTGAACATCAATGTATTTGGTCTAGGCATGAAATATTGGGCTCTTATCTAGGCACTCTAACTATCACAATAAATTTTTATTGCACCTTGTTTTATTCCTTTAGTGTCCTAAAATTGCACCCTTTGTGATTTTGATTGCATTTGGGGCCCTCACCTTATTTTTCCCATCCTCACGCTTGATGTGGACCTATTTATGCCTCTACCATGCAACAATGTTCATACGATATTATTTTACCTTGCTGGGACCCCTTAACCGTAGCCAAATTAGGGGTAGGAATAGGGCATGGCACCTTGGTCCTCATTGGGACCATGGCGCCACACCATGGTCCTCCCTAATTAGGGCCTAATTTGAACCCTTGGCCCTATCCAAAATTTTCTCAAGAAAACTTCCTCCATGTCATCCTATGTCAAAAATTAATATGTTGACATCAAGCAAGTATATAAGGAGGTCTTCCCCTCTCATTTGGGCATAAGGCAAAGATAAGGAAATGAGAAGGTGGATACAATCATAAGGAAAGGAGAACTATAGTTAAGAAATTAAGCATTGAAGCATTCATCATCAAGAATTTCTAGAGGCCTTCAAGGCTACACATTCATCAATTGTGGAGCAATTTTACATCATTCATTTGCAATAATGTGTGTATGTTAGGGTTTGGTCATTTTCATGCCATTTCATACAACATATGTGATTACCTTTGATAAGAAAAGCATCATTATCAGTCATTCCAGATTTGAGGTATATCCTTCCATCATTTTATTTTAGTATTTTCAATATTTAGTTCAAGGTTAATTCCAAAATAGGGTTTGACTTAGGCAAAGCCCCATTCCCAACCTTTTTCCCCTTTCTTTTTGTGTGCAATAAATAGGTGCACAACTTTACTTCTCATAATAAGCTTCAGACATAGAGACAAAACAACACTTTTTGGTGTGTGGAAAATTTGGAGGACTGTGTTGCCACGTCATGGTCCCTAATTTTTCGGTGTATTTTTACAGGGCATATCCGAATCAACTTATATTATTTAGATCTAGGTGCACGACAAAATCCTAAACCTATAGCTCATTATTTTCTCAGTTTTGTTTTCAATTTCAGCACCTTAACCTAAATCAGTATTTCAACTTACAAAAGAGCAAAAAACACATCAAAATCAGTCAACCCACTTAGTATTAAACCCTTATCTGATTTGTGACTGAATCTAGTGAATTCCTCCCCTCTTTTGAATGTAAAGGAATTCCTTCCCCAAAAAGAAAATAGATTTGGTGATTTCTCCTTCTATGTTGCAAATTGCCAAATCAAAATTTCTCCTTTATATTTTGGTGAACCCGACTACTATCATCTTTTTTTTTTTTTTTTTTTCTTTCAGATCTAAGTGTATATTCAATTTACAATTCACATTTTCATTTACAAGTTTGGTTTCCTTGGAAATTTTTAAAAAATAGAAGTTAAATTCACTAAAACCCTAATTTTTAAACTCAAAATTGAGCTTGTGATTTGTCTAAATTGGATTAATTATTTTAGATTTGAGTTCTCTTCAATTTTACAATTCAAATTTGTATTTACATGTTCAATTTGCAATCGAATTTTACAAATTAAGTGGTTAACTTCAAAAACCCTAATTTTTAATTTTAAAATTGAAATTGTGGATTGTCTAAATTTTGAATTAATTATTTCAGATTTGAGATTCTTGTTTCAATTTCAAAATTCAAATTTTCACTTCCAAGATTCAATTTCAAAATTTTAAAATTAAGTGGTTAATTTCAAAAATCCTAATTCTTAAAATTTTACAAATTGAGCTTGTGGGTTGTTTAAATTTTGAATTTCCCTCTTCAAACTTGGTTGTTAATTTCAATTCAAATTCAAAATTGCAATCTTGGATCAAATTTAAATTTTAAATTTAAATATTAAAATTAAGTGGTTAATTAAAAAGACCCTAACTTTTATATTTAAATTAATCTTGTGCATTTCCCAAGTTTTCCAAATTTCAATTTTAGATCTAATTTTAAATTTACATTTTAAAATTAAGAGGTTCTCTTTATAAGGCCCTAATTTTAAATTTAAATTTCCTTTGGATAATTTTAAGTTTAAATTTTAAAATTAAGAGGTTAGTTTTACAAAGCCCTAAGTTTTTAAATTTAAATTATTCTTGTCTTATTTAATTGAATAATATTTTTTCTAAAATTTTGCATTATTCAATTATTTTCCAAGTTACAAATTTTAAATTCAAATTTCACAATTTCAAAATTCAAATTTCAAATTCCAAGTTTCCCTCCTTTATTCAATTTTCCATGGATGTATGACGTGAGCATTATTATGGTTAAATGACATATGAGTTTCTTGTTTGATCATAAGTGCATATGGAGTTCTTATCTTATTTTGCTAATTCAATTTCAAGTTACATTAAAGACGTTCATGATGCTCCCTTTCATGCATATGATGCTAATTTAGTTCTCCCTTTCATTCATAGCTATGATTTACCCTCTCCCAAAATTGATCTTGTTGTTAGTATTTTGAGTATTGGGAGTTTTTCCTTTCAATCCATAAAATTTTTAGGTTTTCGGAGTTTTATTCATTTTTGAGGGTTGAACTTCTGAGGGTTCAGGGTTTTGCAATTTCAAATTTTTCATTATGCAAGCCTTTCGCTTATGTTTCCTCGTTACCTTTTTCCACTTAAGTGGAAGGGTTAGTCCGTCATTAGGAAGGGGGCCCCTTTTAAGTCTTGGCCTAGGCGGGTTACAATATTTTCTTGATTTGTCGCCTTTTCCTAAGTTTTTTTCCCTTTTATTTGTCTATCGATTTTCGTAATGCTTGTGCAAATTCATGTTGATCTAATGTATCTCTATGTCGCAAAGGGAAGGTGCACAAAAGTTACCCTTCACGGATCAGTGATAAGGTACTGGTTGTCCAGTGGCAGATGAAGTGGTGGTCACGTGGCAGTTATGTGGCAGGCTAGGTGGCAAGACAACTGGATGTGCGGATGAAGCAGAGGGTGATCTGTCAATAGGACGCATGGCTCCAATGGATTTTCAAATGATCCATGTTAGGGTTTCAAGAAGATCTGAAGCAAATATGAACTAACAATTATATGCAGATTTAAATACAAAAGATAAAGAAATAAAATAGGACACAGATAACACAAAGATTTAACATGGTTCACCCAGAATGGGTTACGTCCACCATACACAGCCGTCCAATCTTTCTTATTATCCAACAAAAATAGTACATCAACCTTACAATGCCTTAAGCATCCCAGCTGCTTATAACATGCATTTTTAGGGCAACAAACAAGGTCGACCTTTTTAGGGTTTTATTACAATGTCGGTTTTCATCAACGAAAAACGGCCAAATTTTTTTTTCTTGGGGGATACCGCCCCCGAACCCCTACCCGGGGCCCAGCCCGGCCTTGAACCCGACAAGGATACATGCTGAGTGTATAGTACTTTACTGATTAGTCACCACATTTGAACAATCTCCCACTTGGAGACTAATACTACATGACACCACTATACATGCAACATCCGCTGGATAAAACACTAGGACTTGACTGGTATAAATTCCACAATTATCAATCAAGAAGACCAACAAAAACTGATGAAGAAATTAGCTTCTCCTGTGGAACTGCCTTTGTGAACATATCGGCAGGATTCTCACTTGTGTGAATCTTCTCAAGCCATAACTGACCCTCCTCCAAAATAGTCCGGATGAAGTGGTACCTAAGCTGAATGTGCTTTGTCTTTGAATGAAAAGCAGAGTTCTTTGCAAGATGAATGGCACTCTGGCTATCAGTATAGAATGGGCTATCCTCTTGTGTCCGACCCAATTCCTTCAGAAAACATTGCAACCAAATCATCTCCTTGGTGGCTTCTGTAGTAGCAACATACTCAGCTTCAGTGGTTGAAAGTGCAACAACCTTTGCAGCCTAGAAATCCAACTGACTGCAGTTCCCCCTATAGTAAAAACATACCTTGTAGTACTCCTCTATGAATCAATATCACCCACTAGATCAGAGTCAACAAATCCACTCAAAGTAGCATTAGATCCTTTGAAACATAATGCCTTTGTAGTAGTTCCTTTCAAATACCGAAGAATCCATTTCACAGCATTCCAATGTTCCATACCCGGATTACTCATAAACCTGCTCACAACTCCCACTACATGTGCAATATCTGGCCTTGTGCATACCGTTGCATACATCAGACTGCCAACAGCTGATGAATATGGGATGTTAGACATTTTATTAACCTCTTCCTGTGCCTTTGGGCACATCTCCTTAGTCAATTTGAAATGACTAGCCAAAGGTGTACTAACTGCTTTTGCATCCTGCATGTTAAATCTTTTCAACACCTTCTTTATATACTCACTTTGGGACAAATTCAAGGTTCTATTTTTCCTGTCTTGTGTAATCCTCATACTGAGAATTTGCTTAGCTGCACCCAAATCCTTCATAGCAAATGACCTGGCTAATTTTTGTTTAAGATCATTTATATGTTGCATGTTAGACCCAGCAACAAGCATGTCATCAACATAAAGCAATTGGATAATATAACTGCCATTATCAAATCTCTTAAAGTACACACAATGATCAGAATGACATCTATGATAACCGTGTTCAGCCATGAAACTATCAAATTTTAAATACCATTATCTGGGTGCTTGCTTTAGGCCATACAGACTTTTCTTCAACCTGCACACCGAGTTCTCCTTACCTTTGACCTCATATCCCTGTGGTTGCAACATGTAAATTTCCTCCTACAAATCTCCATGGAGAAAAGCTATTTTGACATCTAATTGTTCAAGATGTAAATCATCTACAGCCACAAGACTAAGTATAGTTCTAATTGAAGTCATTTTTACAACTGGAGAAAATATTTCATCATAATCTATACCCTTTTTCTATGCAAAACCTTTTACCACAAGTCTGGCCTTATATCTTTTCTGACCTCCTTCCTCCTCCTTCAGCTATGTAAAGTGGAAAAATCGAACCCTAGTTGTTCTCCCCTCCCCAACTCCAAGGAGAGAGAAGGGAGAGTCACTAGGGTTGATGGTTTTCACTTAGGAGAGACTTTACATTCAAAAGAGGGGTTGAAACCCACAAGATCCAATCCCACGCAATGCAAGATTGGATTCTATATGAGTTTCAAGGGTTGTGACATCAAGGATACCCTCTTTTGTAAAGAATGTAGATAGAAAGATTGAACTAGGAATGCATGTAAAGTAGGAAAGATTCACTTATAAACAGAGATAGGGATATGGGATGAAGCTGCAGACCTGGAATTAGCAGTAAAATGTCAAGACGGTGCTGTTCTGCAAATTTGAGCGAAAGTTGACGGGACGATGGCGCCCGGCGTGCACATGGTCCTCCGAAAAATCCGCGAAACGAAGGGGGATCTGTTCATCTCTGCACAAGGATTCCAGATCTTCAATTACAGCCGCGTACCTGCAACCTACACACAAAAAAGAGGGGACGATTGGGGGGTTATGGATGAGGGGTTTGCCTTTAGGTCAAACCCCAGTTTTGGAATTAACCAAGAAATGAGAATGATGTAAATGTAAATGTTTGTAATGTAAACAAGTACTGATGCCTTGTTGTAAGAATGTTTGTATTCTTACATGCGAAGGTGTAATGTATGTTGTATGTTGTATGTTGTATGTGATCTCCTCTTCAATGGTTGAATCATTGTCTTGAATGCAACACTTAGCCTTGAATGGAGACTTAGAATGCTCAATTGCTTGAAGGAATGCTTGAATGCTTGAATGTTTGAATATCGCTTCCGCATCTTGCTTGCATATGTTTTTCTCTTTTCTTTTTTACCTCCCTTTCTAGGAGAGGAAAAGTGGTTTATATACTTGTCAATTAGGGCTGATAGAGTGATTTTCCCGACCTTAGGCCGACCAGGAAACATTATTTTCCAATTTGCAAACTTAAAGACCCGATGCCCACAAGAGACCGGGCCCAAAATAGGGCTAGGGACCAGGGCGCTGGTCGCCATGGTCCAACCTCCCGGGAGAGCAGGGTGCAAGGAGGGATCAGGCCAGGGTGCAGAGAAATGCAGTTTTTGATGTTATAAATAGGTTTCGGGGTCTCCATTCAGGTTCAATGTTGTGCCACCATTGTGAAGACCCAAATGCAGTCGAAATTGCAAGTGTCACAATTTTAGGACGCTACATTTAGCCCCCACTTTAGCGGGAGTATAAGCGTATGCTCATACTTCCGGTAAAGTACAAGGAAACAACATTGAAAAACTTTCACCACGTCAAGGAGGCAAGATACACCAAGCCCCCAGTGGACTAAGGATCTTATGACTTCGATTGACAAAGTAAAAGGGAAGATCATGAGGGAGAACCATGACTGTTGGTAGTAAGGTTCCCTCACTATGAGTCATGCACGAAAGATATCAAAAATTTTCA
Organism: Cryptomeria japonica; assembly: GCF_030272615.1. Lineage (NCBI taxonomy): Eukaryota > Viridiplantae > Streptophyta > Pinopsida > Cupressales > Cupressaceae > Cryptomeria > Cryptomeria japonica. The sequence goes on from NC_081414.1 coordinate 681,892,491, forward strand.
AGGCAAAGCTAAATTTGTCAAGAAATTTTCAAGTATCTTGAAAAGATATGAATGGGATGTATGCTCCCCTACGTTAAAGAGATCGCACATGCCTCACTGGGGGTGATTGCTTTAAGGTAGTGATACATATAGGAAATGAGAAAGGAGCACGTTATCACAAGGATTTAGCCCCCAAGTGTGAGATAAGCCCAAGGATAATAGACACAAAACACAAAGCACAAGGTGACTTCGCTTTCCTTGGGGTCAGTATGCTGTATGATAATTCATGTATATCATATGTATTTATGCATAATTGTTCTTCATTCCCCAATCAAGGAAGGTCACCTAGAAGAAGGGAACACATGTGTCTTTTGAGTCAACATGAGAGAGACCAAAAGAGATCTCAATGTTTTGCATCGTCCTCAAGTAGACAACACTAAGGACAACAAATAGAAGAATGAGAATAACACATAGAAGAAGTAACAAAAGAGATCAAGAGAGGAGGAGAGAGTCTGCTATGCTAATGAAACTAGTCTAGCATGTCATCTACCCCCCGATCTTGCTGATCAATATTTCGAGAAGGTAGGAAACACGCTAGAGGAGGAACATCCAACATAGCAGATGGAGCTATCACAAGATCCAAACAAGGGCTATGTTCATACCCCAAGCCATGGTGTTCTTGTCTAGGAGCTAGGATAAGTGCTTTAGAAAATTCGTTAGATAGATGGTTATCAACATCAACATATTCATATTCACTATCAGAATGAACAGGAGTAACATTAACATTTTCATCTATATCATCATCAAGATTTATAAAAATAGGATCTTTAACTCGCACAGGATCAAGACCATCATGCATCTTATGTTTAGGAGATTTCAGCTCAATCGTCGGCTGAGGAGAAAATGGAATAATATTGGCTGAAGGTGTTTTTGGGGATTGCAAAGTTTGAGAAGCAGCTGCCTGAGCTCTAAGATGACGCTTTCGTTGGTGTTCACATGCAGAACGATTCCATCTAGTCTTAGTAGGAAGTTGAGAAGATTGAGGAGGAGTAATGTTCTCATCCTTATCACTTGGGTGTTTAGGTTGTGGTCTCTTAGGTTGAACAATAGGAGAAGAGGAAGGTCTCTTCTCTTCATAAGAGGAAGGAGGAGGAACTACTCCATATAAGGGAGGAATATTTGGTTTAGGAAGGAGACCAAGTCCATCATGACGAGGAGGGATAGGTCTACTTTTAGGAAGTTTATTAGATATAGGCATAGTCACATTCATAGGAATGGGTTGGGAATCTTCTTGAGGAAAGACATTAGTTTTATCTTTCAAAGGAAGAACTTCCTTCTCAAGAATGATAGGAATGTCAAGTTTGGGTGTTCTAGGTTCGCTTAGAGATAGGATCATATCTTTTTTCCACTTTTGATAAGATTTGAAAAGATGATCACTTCACGGAGGAAGAGATTGGATTTGTTTAGGCCAAAAATAATCAATAGGAATGCTAGAAGTTCTTTCAGCTAGTTTAAAGAGACTATGATTGATAGTAACAACTTCACCATTATGGGGAAATTTCAAACACTTGTGAATAGGAGAAGCAATAGCTTTCATGGAAGATAGCCAAGGATAGCCTAGCTTCACACGAAATTGTTCAGACAATGGAATAATAGCAAAGTCCACATCAAGGGATTTGTTATGGACCTCAATAGGTAATGTAACAGAACCAATTGCAGGAGAAGAAAATGCATCAAATAGTTTCACAACCACATTTGTTTCGTCATAGATCACTTGATTCAATTGCAAAGTAAAAAGAAATTCTTTAGTAATGATATTAACCATACAAGAAGGATCAATAAGCACTCCACGAAAAGGTGTATTCTTGACTTTTACAACTATATATAAAGGACCATTAGGTGCCCTGATAGTTTCACTAGAATCAAAGGTGATGGAAGGTTCTTTAGGGATTTTCTGCTGCTCTACAAAGTTAATCACATTCGGAGTCATGGACACAAGATCATCAGGTGAGACAGAGGAATCATTAGTATCAATCGCATTAGAGGTATGAGAAGGTAATGGATCAGTAAAAATCTGAAGATTTTGGTTAGGACGAGCTACAGATGTATTGCCTTTATCATTCACACCAGAAACATAGATAGTATTATTATCAATCAAATCTTGAATTTTACCCTTTAAAGCAAAACATTTTTCAGTATCATGCCCAGGATGACGATGAAATTGACAAAAAGATTTGTTATCAGAATAGGGTGAATTAATCTTTGCAGGATCTATTTGCCTTATAGGAGGAAGAGTAAGCACATTTTGTTCCAATAACTTATTCATAATACTATGCAATGATTCATTCAAAGGAGTAAACTTTCTTTCTTTCTTGAAAAACTTAGAAATAGGAGGCACACCTGATGCCGCATTCACATCGGTGTTGATGATGTTTTCATTGAATTTAATGGACTCTCTGTTCAGTTTAAACTTCCCAAATGGTTGTTGACTACTATCACCCTTATCACTCGGAGCCATAGGATTTGCTTGTTCCATTTGACTCACAGTCAGTTGATAATTGTGAAGAGTTGCGCACAACTGTTGGAAAGAAGTAAACTCAGAAAACAGAAGTTTTTCTCGAATATCTTTTTGTAAATTAGAAATAAAGATTCTTCGAATATCATTGTCAGGTACTGGAAAGGAAATTTGAGCATACAAATGCTTATATCTACCAATGAAATCAGTCACTTTTTCTTTAACACCTTGTTTACAATGCATTAAATCAATCAAAGTAACTTTAGGACTTATATTGTTTTGAAATTGTTGAATAAAAGAATTTGCAAGTTGTTCGAAAGAAGTAATAGAATAGGAAGGCAACGAGAAATACCATTGTAGGGCTTTATCTCTTAATGTTCTAGTAAACAGTTTTGCAAGCAACCTTTGGTCATAAGCAAAATCGGTACATATTGTTTGAAAGGTCTTAACATGTGTTAGAGGATCACCCTTACCATTATAAAGCTCCAAATGCGGAATTTCAACATGTTTAGGGGGGATAGCTCGAACAATGTCAAGAGAAAGTGGGCTCACAACATCAAATGTGGGCACACTAAACTTAGATTGATTCATTGAGGCAATTTGTTGCTGTAAAGAAGAGACAGTTTGTGCAAGATTGTTGATGGTCGCTTCAGTCGAAGAGTTCATATTAAACGTGTTAGACTGTGATGGAGGTGTTATGTTATTGAAAGAAGGTAGAGAGTAAGGTGGTGGGACACTATGATAGTTAGTCATAGGAGATGATTGGAAAGGAGGAACACTACAAGGAGGAATGGAAGGGTTAAATGAATTGCCCCCTTGCGTCATGTTCATTTGTGGAGATACAATAGGAACACTCATTGAAGGAATGAATGAAGAAGTTGGATTGAATGAAGGAAGAGGGTTGATTGAAGAAGAGGGATTGCCCCCATGATTGGTGATCATAGGTGGAATGTCTTGTATTGAAGTAGTCATTATTTTTGATGTAAAAGTAGGTATACTAGCAATAGGAGTTGTCAAAGGAATAGAATGATTAACTTGAGTAGGAGGTTGTGTATAACCCAAAGTTTCGGCACAACTCTTCATAGGCATCACATTTGAATCCACAATGTGTACAATACCATGCAAAATATCAATTCCATTCTTATCACTTTGAACCATACATTTTAGACCCTCAATTAAAGGAAGAGCTTGACTATCGGGGTATTCTTGAGACATCCATTGTCAAAAATCATCAAATTGGTTATCCAATTTTGAAAGTTGTTCTACAGAAACCTCATGGAGAGCTTCTTCATCATTAAGAGGATTAGAGGAATTACCCATGTCCTCGTTAAAAAGGCCATTCAAATTAGGTTCCATCTCCTTAGTAATTAAACCTTGGAAGGACTTAATTCTAAGGCTTCGTCTAACGGGAATAGTGTAAGTAGGGCTTATTGTTGTAAAACTCATGCACTAAAGAAAGAGAGAAGATTTTGAATTTTAGAGGTAACAAATTTCAATAAAACCAGCCAATCTCCTAGATTTAAGCTGTTAAATACAATCAGGACAATCTACCGAAATTTCAGAAAAAATGTCTGGGACCATGGCGAACGGAGTGCACACGGTCCTCGCAACTTTTTTCGAAATTTTCAGGGATGAAAGTTATGATGATTTTAAAGCTAATCTGAAAAAATTGAGTGATTTTACGATCTGTAGATAGGCCAAATTAAAGTTGCAATCTCAAAATTGAACCCTACCAAGATTGTTGAAAAATGTAAAATTTGAATTTTGGAAAAGAGGGGGAAACTGAAATTTTGAATTTTATGATTTTAGAGGGAATGCTGAAAGCAATGCAAGTTTTGAAATTTAAAAGTTGACCCGATTTCATGCAAAATTCGAATTTGAAAGTGGAAATCAAGGTTGTTGCAATTAAACACTTAATTTCAAAAGTCACAAATTGTAAAGATTTGAATAAAACACTGAAATTTTGAATGAATGCCAACACACTTTTCAGATTTAGGACTGTAAGAAACACAATTTTGATATGAATTTTAATTTCAACAATTTTTTAATGATTAGAAGCCTCAATCCAGGCAATCGCTAGACCAACTTTGACTTTAATTTTGAAGGTGTTAAAATTGATAAAATCAGTCAAAATTCTGGATTTTAGCAGAAAAATACAGTAAGATCTAGCTCCCGAAATTTCGGAAAAAATGTCGGGGACGAGGGCGCTCGGGGTGCACACGGTCCTCGCAACTTTTTTCCAAATTTTCAGGGATGAAAGATATTGTGATTTTGTTGCGGAATCCAAAGTTACAGCTGATTTGGAGGTGTTTTGATTAGTGAAATTATCAGTCAAAGGTTGAATCAAGGTCTTAAAAATTAGGGTTTTGACATTTAACCACTTAATTTTCAGAATTAAAGCACAAATATGAATTGACAATTTGCAATAGAAGGGTAGATCTGAAACAAGCATTAACAATTAAACATTTCACAAGTTTAATTACGTAAAAGAAAATTTTAGGGTTTTTATGCAATCAACCTCTAAAATTTGCAAAAGATCAAACATGGAAATATAATTAGGAAAGTAAAATTTTCAGATCTAACCATGAATAATCAGAATGAGGATGTTCACGTCGGGTTCACCAAAATGTAAAGTGGAAAAATCGAACCCTAGTTGTTCTCCCCTCCCCAACTCCAAGGAGAGAGAAGGGAGAGTCACTAGGGTTGTAATGTATGTTGTATGTTGTATGTTGTATGTTGTATGTGATCTCCTCTTCAATGGTTGAATCCTTGTCTTGAATGCAACACTTAGCCTTGAATGGAGACTTAGAATGCTCAATTGCTTGAAGGAATGCTTGAATGCTTGAATGTTTTAATATCGCTTCCGCGTCTTGCATGCATATGTTTTTCTCTTTTCTTTTTTACCTCCCTTTCTAGGAGAGGAAAAGTGGTTTATATACTTGTCAATTAGGGCTGATAGACTAATTTTCCCGACCTTAGGCCGACCAGGAAACATTATTTTCCAATTTGCAAACTTAAAGACCCGATGCCCACAAGAGACTGGGCCCAAAATAGGGCCAGGGACCAGGGCGCTGGGCGCCATGGTCCTGGGGGACTAGGGCGCTGGGCGCCCTAGTCCAGAAGGACCAGGGCGCTGGTCGCCATGGTCCCACCTCCTGGGACAGCAGGGTGCAAGGAGGGATCAGGCCAGGGTGCAGAGAAATGCAGTTTTTGATGTTATAAACAGGTTTCGGGGTCTCCATTCAGGTTCAACATTGTGCCACCATTGTGAAGACCCAAATGCAATCGAAATTGCAAGTGTCGCAATTTTAGGACGCTACAAGCTGATAAACCCATTTGTTAGGCAAGGCTCTTTTCTCTGCAGGTAAAGGGACTAAGTCCCAAGTCTTATTTTTCATCAAGGAGTCCATCTCCTCTTTCATGCCTAGCTCCCACTATTGTTTGGCATCTACCTGCATTGCTTCTTCATATTCTTCTGGTTCACCAAAATCCATTAATAAAATAGAATACAGAGAAGGTGAAAATCTTTCAGGAGGTCTACTTGTCCTCGTAGAACGTCTAACACTTGCAGGAGTTTGTGGGACAATCTGTTGTTGTTGAGCATCAAGTACTTATGGCATTTCATTTTCAGGAATCTCATCCAACACCATATATTCTTGTTTGTCCTGTTCATGCTTCTTTTCCTACATCTGTTCTTTATACATAACCTTCTCATTGAATATAACATCTCTACTTCTAATTATTTTATTATTTTCAAAATCCCATAACCGATAGCCATATTCATCTATCCCATATCCAATGAAGGTACATTTCTGAGATTTAGCATCAAGCTTGGTTCTGTTTTCTTTATCAACATGGACAAAAGCTTCGCAACCAAAAGTTTTTAGAAAAGAATAATTTACCTTTTTACCAGTCCATGCCTCCTCTAGAATACCACCATCCAAAGGGGTTGAAGGTCCTCTATTTATCAAATAGACAACAGTATGTACAACATCTACCCAAAAATGTAAGGGCAATCCAGCATGCAATCTCATGCTCCTCGCACGTTCCATGATAGTCCTATTCATTCTCTCTGACACACCATTTTCCTGTGGAGTTCCTGGAACTCTCTTCTACTTTTGAATCCCATTTAAGGAATAGTAATCTTCAAATGCTTTGCTGCAATACTCACCTCCATTATCCGATCTGAGACACTTCAACTTTTTTCCTGTTTCATTCTCAACCAAATCTTTCCATTTCTTAAAAGTTTCAAAAACATCTGATTTTTGTTTTAGGAAATATACCCTTGTTTTTCTAGTTGAGTCATCAATAAAAATAACATAATAACAAGAGCCACCAAGAGATGATACTTGAGCCAGTCCCCATACATCTGAATGTACAAGCTCTAACTTCTCACTCTTCTTCTTTTTCCCAACCTTGAGAAATCTGACTCTTTTCTGTTTACCATAAACACAGTTTTCACAGAACTCTAAATCAATCTTCTTTAGTCCTGGCAATAGATTTTTGGAGTGAAGGATTTTCATCCATTTCTCACTCATGTGCCCAAGCCTATGGTGCCACATTATCGAATCTGTTCTTGCAACATTTAGTGTTGTTGTCCTTGCAATAACTTTATCTGTAGTAGCTAAGGTAGAGTAAGTGTTACCAATACACAGATATAATGTGCCTACCTTTGCACCTTTAGCTACTACTAATGATCCTTTAGTGACCTTCCACATACTATCTGAGAAGGTAACTATGCAACCTTCACTACCTAGTTGCCCTGCAGAAATTAAATTTCTTCTTAAATTAGGAACATGTCTTACCTCCTGTAGAAACCAATCATTACCATTCTGCAACTTGATCTTTATCTTTCCTTTTCCAACAATTTGACAGGGCTCATCATCACCCAAATATACCTGTCCAAAATCACCTTGAATATAATCTAGAAAATATTTTCTATGGGGTGTAGCATGAAATGAAGCCCCATAATCTATAACCCAAGAATCATTAACATTATCCAAACATAAGATTAAAGCATCTTGTAAAGTATTACTTGCAATATTAGCTTCCTTACTATCATTTTCATTTTTGTCTCCTTCTTTGTTTTTCTGAGACCAACAGTCTTTCTTTAGATGACCAGGCTTTCCACAGTACCAGCAATCTTTCTTTCCTCTAGATTGAGAGCGTCCTTTCTTTGACTTCCCTCGTGACTTCTCATTCCCAAGGCCTTTTCCTCTTTCCTTTGATCTTCCTCTGTTCTCCACACTCAAAACACTACCCAATGATGTTGAAGTCTCACCTATGCTTTTCCTTCACATTTCCTCGCTTAGGATAACACCAACAATATCATCAAATACCAAAGTATTTTTACTAGAGACAGAGTTACTTACAGCCATAACCAAGTTATTCCAGCTTTCTGGCAAAGAACATAAAATCAAGAGAGCCCTAACCTCTTTTGTAAAGGTAATTTTTACCTAAGACAATTGACTGGTAATTGTATTAAATTTATTTAAGTTCTCCGCTACAGTTCCTCCCTCACTCATTTTCAAATTAAACAAATGCTTCATAAGAAATACCTTATTCGAAGTCGAGGGTTTCTGATAGAACTTAGCCAATGTTGCCATCAAATCTACATCCATTTTTACTTCTGTTATATTGAATGCTATAGACGGCGCAAGGCATAATCAAATGGATCCCAGTGCCTTTCTATCTAAAATGTCCCACTCTTCATCTAACATTGTGGTCGGTTTCTTTGCCTTTCCTTCCAATGGCCGCCACAAATCCTTTTGATACAGGTAATCCTCCATCTGCATTTTCCATAACTGATAATTCTGTCTGTTAAACTTTTCAACCTTGAATTTGAAATCCTCCATTATTCCCACTCAAATCTGAAAGTCCTGCCAATTTACAGAAAACCTCATTCTGATACCAATTGTTAGGGTTTCAAGCAGATCCGAAGCAAATATGAACTAACAATTATATGCAGATTTAAATACAAAAGATAAAGAAATAAAACAAGACACAGATAACACAAAGATTTAACGTGGTTCACCCAGAATGGGTTACGTCCACCATACATAGCCGTCCAATCTTTCTTATTATCCAGCAAAAATAGTACATCAACCTTACAATGCCTTAAGCATCCCAGCCGCTTATAACATGCATTTTTAGGGCAACAAACAAAGTTGGCCTTTTTAGGGTTTTATTATAATGTCGGTTTTCATCAACGAAAAATGGCAAAAAAAAATTTCTCGAGGGTTTCCGCCCCCGAATCCCCACTTTTCTCGGGGGCTGCCGCCCTCGAACTCCTGCCCGGGGCCTGGCCCGACTCTGGACCCCGATGAGGATACATGCTGAGTGTACAGTACTTTGCTGAACAGTCACCACATTTCAACAGTCCATTCACTAAAGCAACTGTGTTGATGGAATTCCTAGTTCGATGAGACATGTGGCAGTTAGAAGGTGGAACCCGACAGACTTCTTGAGTGAATAAGTGATAGACATGTGGAGACATGTGGCAAAAGTTTGCAGGTGAGTGGAATTATACAAGGGGCCCACTTTGAAGGCTAAGGTAGTTAATGATCGGGTAAGTTTGATGGTGATCAACGGTTGTCGCTATGTCATAAAGGGAAATAGCATGAAAGTCACCCTTCGTGAACCAACGAAAAACCACTAGCGGTGGCGGTTAAAGCCAGTCGTAAAGGCAAATGGTTATGGTGGAAAATAAATATCGAGCAATTAATCATTGATCCGATGGATGTTGCTATGTCTCAAAGGGAAGTAGCATGAAGGTTACCCTTTGCGAATCAATGACAAAGTGGTGGGACCCGTTCTAAAGAGAATGGCTCAGGTAAGGAAGAGGATGTGCAAGTTTTATATGATCTCATAGTTGTCGTTGAATCGCTATGAGGAGAAACTTGACTGTTAAGCATCACGAACTAGCGACAAAAGGCAAAACACTTAGAGAAATTTTGCTGTCTATTGGAGACAAAATTTTTAATTCGATTTATGAAAATTAATTGCCGAAGCATGTGGCTTAATTGACTCTAATCAATGCTCAGTTGTCGTAATAATCTTTCCATGAGATGAAGATTTTCTGCATGCATTCAAGGAATCTTGTAAAGGAACCAGTGCGCACGGCAAAATTTCTCAGGCAACAAGTAAGTTTCTTGCAGTGGTTTTAGGATTACAATTTGCTTGGTGTTTGAAATTCCAGAGAGTCTGTTTGAAATTCTATTGAAATAAAGGTAGTTCTGAGATGGCACCGCGAAGAGAATTTAGAGGGAAGGTTGATTACTAGGAGAGAGCTGTTTGTGACAATTTTCTAGAGCAATTAACCCAGTCCACTAATAGTGCAGTGAAAATAAAGGAATTGGTGCCTAAATCTCCCTGCCTGAGAGTTGGCGATGGTCTATATGACAAAGGGTACTGGTTAAGAGATGCCCAGATAGGAATGGTAGGTTTGGGACTCTTGAAGGTGGGGTTCAGCCAGTGAAATTCCCCTGCTCCAATTAATAGCATATGGGAGCTAGATGTTGGGAAGCTTATAGTCCCTGGGGTTTTCATGGGTGTGGACATGTTAACCCAAATTGCAACAATTATGACCCCATTACCAGGACTATAAGGAATGTAAATGATGGGTTTTAAATTGAAATAAATGATGATGAGTTCAGGAGAGTTTTCTAACTTAGTGAGGTGTCAAATTATCTATAGCCTATCAATTTTTAAATGATGGTGAAGGTCTATGAGGCATAGAGAGATCACCTCAGAAATGGCCCCTTGAAGGAATTCTTTGCCAAAATAGGAGGACTAATAGTAGTAGTCTTGAGCACCATGGAACCTTTCTCCTTGAACTTCTTTACTTTGAGGGATAAGGGAATGTATTGGTCCTTATGTCAGATTCTTGGGGAAGATGCGAAAACTACCATGCCAACCCACTATATGGTCATGATAGCACAATTTTGAACCCATCTCTGGCAGCGACTTTTGATTTTGCACCTTATCTCACTGATGCCATTCATGAGGGCTTGATAGGGATAAAGAATGCTAAGGTGGATAGACCTTTTGGATGGTATTCCCTCCTCATGCACATGTTTTTATTAAAAGGTGCTGAATACTTTGCTAATGAAATGGAACTTCTCAAGGAAAAAGATGGAGATGAGATGTTTGTTCAGTTATGGAGCACAATTTTGTCTTGAGATAGAGAGCATGCAAGTTACTTGAAGTTTGATAGATGTTTTACATCTAGGCTTAGAATCCTTTTGTGCCCACAAACCCTAGGATTCCTAAAGATCTCCTTGAATTCCTTAGGCCTAAAGAATTTATTGAAGATATCAAATTTGTACACAACTGGGGTGATATATATTTGTACCTAGTCTCCACTGTGTTTTGAGTCTATGGTTTCAGAGGAACTCCATATCTACTCCCCTATAAAGTCCCTTTGAAGATAGCAATTGCTGAGATCCTGAGATAAATCGGAGCCCTGCAAGAAGCAGAATTGACAAATAAGGGGAGGGGAACAATTTTCCCAACTATTACCCTAGCACATCAATTTGTAATCACTAAGGGTCGCTGGACACATTTTGATGATTTTCTTCAGCCATATAGGTTGTCTACTGCAGTGGTGAGGTTTGCTAATCTAGAGGATTTCTTCAACAGTATGTTTAAGAAGAAGGCGAGATGTGCAGGTAGGATCCACCAGTTTCACTTCCCTGAGGATTTATTAAGGAATGAGTTCAATTTATATGAACAAGAAATAAGGAAGGAAAAATGGATAGCCTTCAAGAAAACCTTGGATTTCATTCACCATTTTGATAGCAGTTATGATCCCTTCGTTAGCTTTAATCCTTTTAAAGAAAAGATCAAGTTTTTGGTAGTTTATTTTGAGGATTCAATGCATACCTTGAAGGAGAAGAAGAAGGTTGTGATGAAAGATAATCCTGAAAAGGCTAAACTGGTTTTAGCCAAGCCTGCCTATGCCAAGGTGATTCCCCCAGGTGAATATGTAATTCATAAAAGGTCAAAGTATAGTGTACTAATGCCGATAAGGGATGAGACTTCTACTTCAAAAGGAAAAAGGGCACTAGAAGATGTGGTTGAGATCCAAGATTCCCCTAAAAGGCAGAGGGTAGGGAAAGAAGTGCAAACAAATGAGCCTTTGTATTCTCCTTCCCAATCCCCAATACATGTAGGAGATGAGCATGCAATAGTAGAGCAACTATTACAATTAGGAAGTCTTGGGGAAATTGCTTGCACATATGAAGAGTTGCAAGAAGGAATACCAAAATAACTAACAAGTGCCCAAATGGACTTGACTGTAGAGGAATTTATAGGTAAAGAACTAGACCCTATCATTAAGCAGGCCAGTGAGGAATTTTCGGTAGATGATAATTTTGTCAAAACATGATCCTTTTTGCAGTTTGTTTGGAGGAAAAATATAGAACAATTTAAGGCAAGATGTGAGAAGAGGAAAAATGAATGTCCTCACAAAGATACATCTACGGTTGAGGCAAATGTAAAGCAGGAAATGTTGACAAAATTTGAGACCATTACCCCTGAGAAAGGAAGGAAGATGATTGCAGAAGCTAGAGTTTTGATTCTCCCTGAATGAGACATAGCAGATGCACTAATTCTTGAAGTAGAAAGAAAGGAAAAAAAGCCCCTAGAGGGAGTGACCTATAGTAATGATCATGTTGCCTTAGTCATGTGGTCATTAAGAAGGGAGGAGAGAAAAAAGAGGAAAGTCTCCTCAGAGTCCACCTATTCTGGAGACATGATTGTGAAGAGGGTGAAGGAAACATGGGTGGTAGAGGATGCTAGTACAACTTTGGAATCCGCAAAATTTAGTATGGCTGTAGCTGAGAAAGAAGCCAAGGAAAAGGCTAATCTCTGGGTAAAATTGGAGTTAATCCTAACAGCTTATAATGAAGCTAAAATTGAAATAGCTCAAAAGGATAGTACAATTGCAAAATTGAAGAATCAGATAGTAGGACAACATCAGAAAGGCGAATCTTCTACTTCTATGATTATCTCCTCTCTAGCCAAACCTCCAACTACTATTCCAATCATTGAGTTTCCCCCTTCCCCTGTGACTCCCAGTTTCCAATCTACTGAGACTATCCATGATTAAATGAAAAAATTGAGGCAGGCTTGGGTCATTTTCGCAAGTAAATATGAGGAGAAGATCGGAGGCATAATTTTGAAGTTTGCTAAGAAGATTTTTGAGCATGTTGACTGCTTTGAAGGAGGACAAGGCTATTCTGGAGCCAATTTTGAATAAATGGATGGCTAGGGAGGTGGATTTAGAACTCATGTACTTATCCCAAGAAGATGTTGATGCTATTGTTAAATCCACCTATGAATTAGTGAAAGGTATGTCCAGGTTGGTAGAAGAAAGAGCTAGCCTAGAACAGAGAGAAAACCTGTATAGAAAAGAATATGCTAACCAAAAGTTTGAACTTTTCCCAAGAGGTTTTGTTAGCACCAACAAGTTAAAAGATAAAGAGGTATGGCTTGGCGAGTTAGGCCACAAATTATCTCAATGGATAAATGATGTCATTAATTCAGATGATACATCTTTGTTCATTCAAACAATTGAGGAAATTGAAAAGATAAAGTCACATTATGGTTTTTTGGAAACATAAGTTAAGCAGCTAAAGAATACATGGAAAAGAGTAAATAAGTTGAAAAAGAAAATTGTTATCTTTTCCTAGCCTAACGATGACACTTTTAAAGAATGAGAAGCCAAGTATGTGATGAAAGGAGTAGAAGCACCAAAGGAATCAACTGATACTCAGATAGTTGGTGATCCCGAAGCAATTGAAAGCACTTAGTTGTTGCAACAGGTTTATTCAAGGGTTATTGGTTTTAAAGAATCAAAGAAACGAGACATCAATTTTGTAACGCATTGAGAAAGTCAATTGGCTTGTTTCCAGCTAGCTACCTTGGTTGTTAGATATTTTTTCAATCTTTGAGCAATACAAAATTTTGGAGGGAAATGGTAGTTAGGATTAAAATATTGTTTTCTAGGGAAGTCTGTAGTTGGTTGCATACATATCTCTATAAATGGATACCAGGACTACTGAGAAAGGGATCACAAGAATTTGAAAAGAAACTCTGGCAAAAAATATATTCAAGGTTTTCTGGTATTTTTGGAAAATCATTTTGAGTTATGTAAAAATTTGATGAAGGATATTAATATACAGATCATAACATTTTGAGCCCTAACTCATGTTGTCTTCTTATATGTGTGATTGATGTAATAGTTTGATTAGATAATCTTGGATTGTTTAATTGAATGAGTTGCAAGACAATTTATGGAAATGTTTTAGGTTTTTCTCTGAAAGGGGGAAATTAGATATACTTAAAATCTTTTCATTGGTAATCAATAATTTTGCTTGAATTTGATGGTTGGGTCTAGCATAAGGTGAAAGTTTATATATGTCAGGCATATATAGATTTAGTGAAAATGATGTAATGATGTGTATGTGAGTTTCCTATTGAGAATTATTACCTAATTCTAGGTGACTCTAAAGCCCGGATAAGGAACTAATATAGTTTGTTGAGTTTTATAGCCTTCTTGGAGATCAAAAATTAAAATGAACATGAGTTTTTCTTTTATGTTCAGTAATGTTAAGGTGATAAGGTTTGCACAATGTTGACACTAGTTTCCTATGAATCTTCTGTCATAATTGTGAAAAGCATTCACAAAAGGTGTACCTACCTAAGCTTAGGATAAGCTTGAAGTGTTGAAGGTTTTTGTATAAACCTTGTTAAATGTTGTCTTAGAATTCTATTTTCTTTTTGTTCTCTCCATATGTGATAGAGGCTTGAAAATTCTTATAGAGAAGATAAGGAAATCATAAATCAAGAACAACAGATCTCATTAATGCGGGTACATTGGTTCAAAAAGACAATATGGGCACTTCTTTCAAAGATCTCCCTCCTAAAGATAAATCTTTGGAGAATTGTGTTCCTTATTCTTCGCAAAATTACCTTCCTCATAAGGATTATTTGATGCAACAGGATGATATTATGGTTACTTTTCCTAGCAATATCATACCTTCTTTTCATGATCTTCCCCCTAGAGATGAAACATTAATTACATATGATAGTCCATTTCCTGACATTTGTCTTAATCACAAAGATACCTTAGAGAAAGAGGATGATACTATTTCCCATCACTATAATGTTTCCAATGCTTTGTCTCCCAAAAAATGAACTTTACTGTTAGCATTCTACACTCTAATGAGAATAGTTGATGTTGTCATTGATGGAAACCAAATGGTAACCAACCGGCAATAGGTTTCTACATACCTGACATCACATATATCATACACTGGCAGACATCGGCACTGACAGGTGCTTACACCGGAATTCAGATTACATTGGAAACAAAGCATACCAACACTCAGACCAACATGGGATGAACTTTTATTTATTGTAATATAATTATCTTTTGTAAGCCGACATGGTATATTGTAAAGACTCATATATGTATGAGATGTTATAGATCATTTTGATAGAGATAGATAGAAGAAGAAAGATAGGAATGCATGGTAGAAGATAATTGTTTTAGTGGCAGCTAAGGTTTTTGGTTATGGTATCTATCTGAGCTTAAACTGGTACTGAACTTGGCATTAGAGATGCTATTTTGAGTAGTACATTGTATTGGATTTAATTATCTATTTTGTAGTCATTGAGACTCTTCATTGAGCAGTGAGCTCTAGGTTGTTGGTCTCCCTGCATGTGCGGGCCCCTTTATTGTAAGTAGTATTTATTCATTGGACAGTGACTAAATATCGTGGGTCATAAATCCCACCAAGGTTTTTCCCACACCGGGTTTCCTCGTTAAAATATCTTGTGTTATGGTGTGTTTCTATGTTGTCTCTATTATTCCTGTTTACTGCATTTATTCTTATTTATTGGTACAATGTTTTGCGTTGCAAAGTTATAAATAAGTTTAAATATTCAATTAACCAGTTAGACACTAATTCAACCCCCCCTCTTAGTGTCTGTGGGATTGTCATTGAATCTAACAATTGGTATCAGAGCCTGGTCCTCTATTTGCAAAATCCTAACAACTTGAGGAAGATTCTAAAATCAATACATATGGAGAACTTAAGAAAATAGTTGGAAGGAGCTCTTGAAGATTTTGATGCAAAAAAATTGAAGAATATCAAAATTGAAAATGATTTGAGGACTACTAAGGAATTCATTAAAGGACTTCAGGAAAATATGGTTATAGCACAAAATAAGAGAAAGTAACTTCATGAGAAAATGCAAAATGATGATGATGATGAAAAGGAAACTCTTAGAGACATTGCAAATAAGTTAAGGCAAGAGAACACTAATATGAAGAATGAAATGCAAGGTATGACTATGTGGTTATGTAACAATATTGAAGATAGGAAGAAGAATGAAAAAGAATTGACTAGGAGACTTAATGATGCAGGAAAGGAAAATCCAAGACTTGGTCATGAAAATGATATGCTAAAGATAGATCTGATTCACATGCAACATGATAAGGAGGAGCTTACAAGACAAGTTGGAATTTGGGAAAATGAGTTGGTCACTGCAAATGAACACAAAGACAAATTCAAGAAAAGTTCAGAAAGGCTTGATGACATGCTGAAAAGACAAAAACCTGATGGAGATACAAATGGACTTGGATTTGAACATGGAGAATGTTCCGGTACAACAAATAATCAAGATCAGAACAAACTGGTAAGACAACCTAATGCCTATAAATTTAATGGGAAATGTTTTAATTGCAACAAATATGGTCATAGAGAAAATCACGTAGGTTTAGAAATAATTAGAATACAAACTCACCCACTGGTCAATGTTCCAAATGAAACAAAGTTGGTCATAATTCAGAAAAGTGCAAAATGAATGTGAAATCCTATGTTTGTGGTAGATTTGGGCATTTATCTAATCAATGCAGATCACAAACCGGTCAAGGATATGGAATGGCCATTCATAGGAATAATGTAACTTGTTATGCATGTAACAAGATTGGACATATTGCAAAATTTTGTAGAAGCAAGACTATACAGGCAAACAAGAAAGGATCTAGTTTGAAGGGCAAAGAAAAGGTAGATGAAGTAAAGCAAGAATTTTCAAAACAATGGATTAAGAAGAGTGATCAGAAAGTTCATGAATCTATCTTTGCACTGGTAGAACAGAGTAACCCTCCATCGGTAGGATATTCTTCATCCAATTGACGAATAATCCTTAGGGGGTATTGCAGCAAGTTAAAAATCATTCATTCTACCCTCGGTTGATGGTGAGAATATACATTTCTTCTTTATCGGTAGATGTGTTAAGTTTTCACTTAACTGATGAGCATTTAATGCGGTTTTAAAGAACCTTTTTGGCTATAAAGTATCAAAAATCCCTCATTTCGACTCACCAAGCATTCAAACAATTAGAGAGCACGAAATTGAGCTAGTGCATTCTAAGGTGGAGCTGCAAAGTGATTTTCAAGCATTCAGAACTTTAGTTAAGAGGTATTTATCATAATGGCAACCTCATCTTCTATTCCTGAGTTTATTGCAAAACCTATCATTGTTGAAAACGTAAAACACCTTAGACCCGTGTTTAAGATTATCCCCGAGATTGCGAAGCAAGATGATTCTGTCGGAGCTTTTTCAAAAATTTTGAAGGGTGTAGCATTTGTTGAAGACCCTAGAATCTACATACATTGAAACATAGAAAACCTAGGGACTGAGGATTTGAAGAAAATATTTAATGAGGTTATTACCGATGAACAAGGTGCAATTAAACCTGAACATAAGATTGTGGAAGACTTAGGTTTTGTAGAAATTTTGAACATTCCTGAATTTCCAAAGGAAGTTGTAAGAATTGTATTAAGCAGAGTCCATGGAGAGTTCATATGGTTAGAATCTATTTGCAAGATAACCAAGGAAGCAATTAAGTCAGTCATTGGTTTACCTTCAACCGGTCGTAGGCCTGATAAAACCAATAAAATACCTAACAAGGGAGTTAAGGAGTTAACCGGAGCCACATCTGATAGCAGGTCACTTAGAGTCAATGATGTCAAGGATACAAATGTGTGATATATTATTATGATGCTTGGATATAAAGCAATACATGCCAATAGACTGAATTTGATTTCTAGCCTTTGTATTCATAGTGCATATGAGATGGTGAACAATAATACTAAGATAGATGTTTGTGAATGGATTAAGGATGAATTGATTGACAATTTGCAAAATATTAAGGGAGATAAGAAAGGTACTTTCTATTTTCGGAACCTTCTAGTATGCTTGATGCTATACTTTACCAAAGAGATACCCGACATAGGTCATAAGGATTTTGGCTATGACATCCCAGTAGGAAAACAAATACATGAATTTTTCACTGGTATGGGTACTGACTATGATAAAAACATTGCAGATTACTTCAAAACATTTCAAACTAAGATGAGAGAAAGAGAGAGATTACCGCAGAGGATAGTTGATAAGTATGACAAGCAAATTTGTTTTGTCATTAAGCGAGATGAGAGTTGGATGGAAGCAATAAGCCATAGAACTATTTGGGTTATTGAAATGGGTTATGAGGTCGGCCTACCTATTCTGGAAACATATGCAAAAGCTCTACTTGATGCACCTAGGGAGCCATCCGAAGGAATATTTGGTAATGCAGAAACCATTGCAAGTAATGTATCTAGACAGAAAGAAAGGAAGAAAAGAGATAAATTTATCAGAGATGCCTCTAAGAAGGCCAGTGAAATAAAGGAAAATGTCATGAACATCAGTGGTATATTAGCTAGTGAGCTTAAAGGACTTGTAGCATCCTAAAATTGCGACACTTGCAATTTCGACCGCATTTCGGTCTTCACGATGGTGACGCAACACGCAACCTGAATGGAGACCCCGAAACCTATTTTTGACACCAAAAATTGCATTTTCTTGCACCTTGGCCTGAACCTCCTTTGCACCCTGCTGTCCCGGGAGGTGGGACCAGAGTGCCTAGCGCCCTGGTCCTTCAGGACTAGGGCGCCCAGCGCCCTGGTCCCCCAGGACCATGGCGCCCAGCGCCCTGGTCCCTGGGCCTAGTTTGGGCCCGGTCTCCTATGGGGTCTCGGGTCTTTTTGTTTGCAAATTGGAAATTAACTTTCCTGGTCGGCCTAAGGTCGGGAAAATCAGTCTATTAACCCTAATTGGCAAGTATATAAACTACATTTCCTCTCCCATTTGAGGAGGTAGAGAAAATATAAGAAGGACATATGTGTACAAGCGTGGAAACTATACTCAAGCATTCAAGCATTCAAGCATTCCTTCAAGCAATTGATCATTCTAAGTCTCCATTCAAGGCTAAGTGTTGCATTCAAGACAAGGATTCAACCATTGAAGAGGAGATCACTTACAACACATTATATGCTACAACATACAACATACAACAAACAACAACATCTATACCTTCGCACATAAGGATACAAACATCCTTACAACAAGGTATTAGTACTTGTTTTACATTACATTTACAGCATTTCTCATTACTTGGTTAATTCCAAAACCGGGGTTTGACCTAAAGGCAAACCCCTAATCCCTAACCCCCCAATTGTCTTCGCTTTTCTGTGTGTAGGTGGTAGGTACGCGGCTGAAATTGAAGATCTGGAATCCTTGTGCAGAGACGAACAGATCCCCCTTCGTTTCGCGGATTTTTCGGAGGACCGTGGCGCTGGGCGCCATCGTCCCGACAACTTTTGCTCAAATTTGCAGGACAGCGCCGTATCGACATTTTACTGCTAATTCCAGGTCCGCAGCTTCATCCTATATCCCTATCTCAGTTTATAAGCGAATCTTTGTCACTTTCTATGCATTCCTAGCTTAATTCTTCTATCAACATTCTTTACAAAAGAGGGTAGCCTTGCTGTCTTAACCCTTGAAACGCATTTAGCATCCAATCTTGCATTGTGTGGGATTGGATCTTGTGGGTTTCAACCCCTCTTTTGAATGTAAAGTCCCTCCTAAGTGAAAACCATCAACCCTAGAGTGACTCTCCCTTCTCTCTCCTTGGAGTTGGAAGAGGGGAGAGCAACTAGGGTTCGATCGCGATTTTTCGCTTTACATTTTGGTGAACCCGACGTGAACATCCTTTCTGATTATTCATAGTTAGATCTGAAAATTGGATTCTTTAATTACATTTCCATGTTTGATCTTTTGCAAAATTTTAGAGGTTAATTGCATAAAAACCCTAAATTTTCTTTTTAAGTAATTAAACTTGTGAAATGTTTAATTGTTAAATGCTTGTTTCAGATCTGCCCTTCTATTACAAATTGTCAATTCATATTTGTGCATTAATTTTGAAAATTAAGTGGTTAAGTGTCAAAACCCTAATTTTTGAAACCCTCTTGATTCAACCTTTGTCTGACAATTTCACTGATCAAAACATTTCCAAATCGGCTGTAACTTTGGATTCCGGCATAAAATCACAATATCTTTCATCCCTGAAAATTTGGAAAAAAGTTGCGAGGACCGTGTGCACCCCGAGCGCCATCGTCCCCGACATTTTTTCCGAAATTTTGGGAGCTAGATCTTACTGTATTTTTCTGCTAAAATCCAGAATTTTGGCTGATTTTATCAATTTTAACACCTTCAAAATTACAGTCAAAGTTGGTCTAGCGATTGCTTGGATTGAGGCTTCTAATCATTCAAAAATTGTTGAAATCGAAATCTGTATCAAAATTGTGTTTCTTACAGTCCTAAATCTGAAAAGTGTGTTATCATTCATTCAAAATTTCAGTGATTTATCCAAATTTTTGCAATTTGTGACTTTTGAAATTAAGTGCTTAATTACAACAACTTTGATTTCCGCTTTCAAAATTGAATTTTGCGTGAAATTGAGTCAATTTTCAAATTTCAAAACTTACATTGCTTTTGGTATTCCCTCTAAAATCATAAAATTCAAAATTTCAGTTTCCCTCTCTTTTTCAAAATTCAAATTTTGCATTTTTCGACAATCTTGGTAGGGTTCAATTTTGAGATTGCATCTTTAATTTGGCCTATCTACAGATCGTAAAATCACTCAATTTTTTCAGGTTAGCTGTAAAATCATCATAACTTTCATCCCTGCAAATTTCAAAAAAAGTTGCGAGGACCGTGTGCACTCCGAGCGCCACGGTCCCGGACATTTTTTCCAAAATTTTGGGAGATTGTCCTGATTGTATTTAACAACTTAAATCTAGAAGATTGGCTGGTTTTACTAAAATTTGCTACCTCTAAAATTCAAAATCTTCTCTCTTTCTTTAGTGCATGAGTTTTACAACAGTAAGCCCTACTTACACTATTCCCGTTAGACGAAGCCTTAGAATTAAGTCCTTCCAAGGTTTAATTACTGAGGAGATGGAACCTAATTTGAATGGCCTTTTTAACGAGGACATGGGTAATTCCTCTAATCCTCTTAATGATGAAGAAGCTCTCCATGAGGTTTCTGTAGAACAACTTTCAAAATTGGATAACCAATTTGACGATTTTCGACAATGGATGTCTCAAGAATACCCTGATAGTCGAGCTCTTCCTTTAATTGAGGGTCTAAAACGTATGCTTCAAAGTGATAAGAATGGAATTGATATTTTGCGTGGTATTGCACACATTGTGGATTCAAATGTGATGCCTATGAAAAGTTGTGCCGAAACCTTAGGTTATACACAACCTCCTACTCAAGACAATCATTCTATTCCTTTGACGACTCCTATTGCTAGTATACCTACTTTTACATCAAATATAATGACTACTTCAACACAAGACATTCCTCCTATGATCACCAGTCATGGGGGCAATCCCTCTTCTTCAATCAACCCTCTTCCTTCATTCAATCCAACTTCTTCATTCATTCCTTCAGTAAGTGTTCCTATTATATCTCCACAAATGAACATGACACAAGGGGGCAATTCATTTAACCCTTCCATTCCTCCTTGTAGTGTTCCTCCTTTCCAATCATCTCCTATGACTAACTATCATAGTGTCTCACCACCTTACTCTCTACCTTCTTTCAATAACATAACACCTCCATCACAATCTAACACATCTAATATGAACTCTTCGACTGAAGCGACCATTAACAATCTTGCACAAACTGTCTCTTCTTTACAGCAACAAATTGCCTCTATGAATCAATCTAAGTTTAGTGTGCCCACATTTGATGTTGCGAGTCCACTCTCTTTTGACATTGTTCGAGCTATTCCCCCTAAACATGTTGAAATTCCACATTTGGAGCTTTATAATGGTAAGGGTGATCCTCTAACACATGTTAAGACCTTTCAAGCAATATGTACTGATTTTGCTTATGACCAAAGGTTGCTTGCAAAATTGTTTACTAGAACATTAAGAGACAAAGCCCTACAATGGTATTGCTTGTTGCCTTCCTATTCTATTACTTCTTTCGAACAACTTGCAAATGCTTTCATTCAACAATTTCAAAACAATATAAGTCCTAAAGTTACTTTGATTGATTTAATGCATTGTAAACAAGGTGTTAAAGAAAAAGTGACTGATTTCATTGGTAGATATAAGCATTTGTATGCTCAAATTTCTTTTCCAGTGCCTGACAATGATATTCAAAGAATCTTTATTTCTAATTTACAAAAAGATATTCGAGACAAACTCCTGTTTTCTGAGTTTACTTCTTTCCAACAGTTGTGCGCAACTCTTCACAATTATCAACTGACTGTGAGTCAAATGGAACAATCACATCCTATGGCTCCGAGTGATAAGGGTGATAGTAGTCAACAACCATTTGGGAAGTTTAAACCGAACAGAGAGTCCATTAAATTCAATGAAAACATCATCAACAACAATGTGAATGCAGCATCAGGTGTGTCTCCTATTTCTAAGTTTTTCAAGAGAGAAAGAAAGTTTACTCCTTTGAATGAATCATTGCATAGTATTATGAATAAGTTATTGGAACAAAATGTGCTTACTCTTCCTCCTATAAGGAAAATTGATCCTGCAAAGATTAATTCACCTTATTTTGATAACAAATCTTTTTGTCAATTTCATCGTCAACCTGGGCATGATACTGAAAAATGTTTTGCTTTAAAGGGGAAAATTCAAGATTTGATTGATAATAATACTATTTCTATTTCTGGAGTGAATGATAGAGGCAACACATCTGTAGCTCCTCCTAACCAAAATCTTCAGATTTTCACTAATCCATTACCTTCTCATACCTCTAATGCGATTGATACTACTGATTCCTCTGTCTCACCTGATGATCTTGTGTCCATGACTCCGAATGTGATTAACTTTTTGGAGCAACAGAAAATCCCTAAAGAACCTTCCATCACCTTTGATTCTAGTGAAACTATCAGGGCACCTGATGGTCCTTTATACATAGTTGCAAAAGTCAAGAACACACCTTGCCGTGGAGTGCTTATTGATCCTTCTTGCATGGTTAATGTCATTACTGAAGAGTTTCTTTTTACTTTGCAATTGAATCAAGTGATCTATGACAAAACAGATGTGATTGTGAAATTATTTGATGCATTTTCTTCTCCTGCAATCGGTTCTATTACATTACCTATTGAGGTGCATAACAAATCCCTTGAGGTGGACTTTGCTATTATTCCATCTTCCGAACAATTTTGTGTGAAGCTTGGCTATCCTTGGCTATCTTCCATGAAAGCTATTGCTTCTCCTATTCACAAGTGTTTGAAATTTCCCCATAATGGTGAAGTTGTTACTGTCAATCATAGCCTCTTTAAACCAGCTGAAAGAACTTCTAGCTTTCCTATTGATTATCTTTGGCCTAAACAATTCCAATCTCTTCCTCCGCGAAGTGATCATCTTTTCAAATCTTATCAAAAGTGGAAAAAAGATATGATCCTATCTCTAAGTGAACCTAGAACACCCAAACTTGACATTCCTATCATTCTTGAGAAGGAAGTTCTTCCTTTGAAAGATAAAACTAATGTCTTTCCTCAAGAAGATTCCCAACCCATCCCTATGGATGTGACTATGCCTATATCTAATAAACTTCCTAAGAGTAGACCTATACCTCCTCGTCATGATGGACTTGGTCTCCTTCCTAAACCAAATATTCCTCCCTTATATGGAGCGGTTCCTCCTCCTTCCTCTTATGGAGAGAAGAGACCTTCCTCTTCTCCTATTATCTAGCCTAAGAGACCACAACCTAAACACCCAAGTGATAAGGATGAGAACATTCCTCCTCTTCAATCTCCTAATCTTCCTACTAAGACTAGACGAAATCTCCAAAAACACCTTCAACAAGCATTATTCCATTTTCTCCTCAGCCGACGATTGAGCCGAAATCTCCTAAACATAAGATGCATGATGGTCTTGATCCTGTGTGAGTTAAAGATCCTATTTTTATAAATCTTGATGATGATATAGATGAAAATGTTATTCATGATGCAAATGTTACTCCTATTTATTCTGATAGTGAATATGAACTTGTTGATATTGATAACCATTTATCTAATAAATTTTCTAAAGCACTTATCCTAGCTCCTAGACAAGAACACCGTGGCTTGGGGTATGAACATAGCCCTTGTTTGGATCTTGTGATAGCTCCATCTGCTGTGTTGGATGTTCCTCCTCTAGCGTGTTCCCTACCTTCCCGAAACATTGATCAGCAAGATCGGGGGGTAGATGATGTGCTAGACTAGTTTCATTAGCATAGCAGATTCTCTCCCCCTCTCTTTTGTTACTTCTTCTATGTGTTATTCTCATTCTTCTATTTGTTGTCCTTAGTGTTGTCTACTTGAGGACGATGCAAAGCATTGAGATCTCTCGATCTCTCTCATGTTGACTCAAAAGACACATGTGTTCCCTTCTTCT
Organism: Cryptomeria japonica; assembly: GCF_030272615.1. Lineage (NCBI taxonomy): Eukaryota > Viridiplantae > Streptophyta > Pinopsida > Cupressales > Cupressaceae > Cryptomeria > Cryptomeria japonica. The sequence goes on from NC_081414.1 coordinate 681,916,794, forward strand.
AGGTGACCTTCCTTGATTGGGGAATGAAGAACAATTATGCATACATACATATGATATACATGAATTATCATACAGCATACTGACCCCGAGGAAAGCGAAGTCACCTTGTGCTTTGTGTTTTGTGTCTATTATCCTTGGGCTTACCTTACACTTGGGGGCTAAATCCTTGTGATAACGTGCTCCTTTCTCATTTCCTATATGTATCACTACCTTAAAGCAATCACCCTCTGTGAGGCATGTGCGATCGCTTTAACATAGGGGGCATACATCCCGTTCATATCTTTTCAAGATACTTGAAAATTTCTTGACAAATTTAGCTTTGCCTTGAAAATTTTTGATATCTTTCTTGCATGACTCATAGTGAGGGAACCTTACTACTGACTGTCATGGTTCTCCCTCGTGATCTTCCCTTTTACTTTGTCAATCGAAGTCGTAAGATCCTTAGTCCACTGGGGGCTTGGTGTATCTTGCCTCCTTGACGTGGTGAAAGTTTTTTTCAATGTTGTTTCCTTGTACTTTACCGGAAGTATTGGCGTACGCTTATACTCCTGCTAAAGTGGGGGCTAAATGTAGCGTTCTAAAATTGTGACACTTGCAATTTCGACCGCATTTTGGTCTTCACGATGGCGACGCAACACGCAACCTGAATGGAGACCCCAAAACCTATTTTTGACACCAAAAACTGCATTTTCTTGCACCCTGGCCTGAACCTCCTTTGCACCCTGCTGTCCCGGGAGGTGGGACCAGAGCGCCCAGTGCCCTGGTCCTTCAGGACCAGGGCACCCAACGCCCTAGTCCCCCAGGACCATGGCGCCCAGCGCCCTGGTCCCTGGGCCTATTTTGGGCCCGGTCTCCTATGGGGTCTCGGGTCTTTTTGTTTGCAAATTGGAAATTAACTTTCCTGGTCGGCCTAAGGTCGGGAAAATCAGTCTATTAACCCTAATTGGCAAGTATATAAACTACATTTCCTCTCCCATTTGAGGAGGTAGAGAAAATATAAGAAGGACATATGTGTACAAGCGTGGAAACTATACTCAAGCATTCAAGCATTCAAGCATTCCTTCAAGCAATTGATCATTCTAAGTCTCCATTCAAGGCTAAGTGTTGCATTCAAGACAAGGATTCAACCATTGAAGAGGAGATCACTTACAACACATTATATGCTACAACATACAACATACAACAAACAACAACATCTATACCTTCGCACATAAGGATACAAACATCCTTACAACAAGGTATTAGTACTTGTTTTACATTACATTTACAACATTTCTCATTTCTTGGTTAATTCCAAAACCGGGGTTTGACCTAAAGGCAAACCCCTAATCCCTAACCCCCCAATCGTCTTCGCTTTTCTGTGTGTAGGTGGCAGGTACGCGGCTGAAATTGAAGATCTGGAATCCTTGTGCAGAGACGAACAGATCCCCCTTCGTTTCGCGGATTTTTCGGAGGACCGTGGTGCTGGGCGCCATCGTCCCGACAACTTTTGCTCAAATTTGCAGGACAGCGCCGTATCGACATTTTACTACTAATTCCAGGTCCGCAGCTTCATCCTATATCCCTATCTCAGTTTATAAGCGAATCTTTGTCACTTTCTATGCATTCCTAGCTTAATTCTTCTATCAACATTCTTTACAAAAGAGGGTAGCCTTGCTGTCTTAACCCTTGAAACGCATTTAGCATCCAATCTTGCATTGTGTGGGATTGGATCTTGTGGGTTTCAACCCCTCTTTTGAATGTAAAGTCCCTCCTAAGTGAAAACCATCAACCCTAGAGTGACTCTCCCTTCTCTCTCCTTGGAGTTGGAAGAGGGGAGAGCAACTAGGGTTCGATCGCGATTTTCCACTTTACAGGACTACAACCGGAAGCACATGTCTCACTGGTTTTAACATCTTCTGATACTAACAGTGGCAAGGCTGCTGAGTTTAAGAGAGTGGAAAGGAAAGGGAAAACCCCACCAGTACCATCTCCTTCACCTAAGAAAACAAGGACACTAAGGAAAAAGCAACAGGCAGTTAGGGAACCACAGAAGAAGCTTACACCAAAGAAGAAACAGACATTGGTTACCCCTACACTAGATGATCTACTAAATGAGATTACACAGGAAGGTAATCTGGTAAATGTAAACAAATGGTATAATTCTTTTAAGGATTCTGACAAACAAACCATTGAAGAAAGAATTATCCTATATTTGGATATATACAAGAAAGTTTTGATAGAAGTAATTGATGATTTACCTAACCATTTATACTTGAGATTAGAAGTTAAAAGGCTATTTGTGATGGAACTGGACATGAAGTTGAAAGTTGAAGCACTCTTGGCTGTAAATCTAGTAAATTCTAGAGAAGACATAGATGAGCTTATATCTGAAGCTAACTGGTCAGTATTTGGTAGTGGACACTGGCAAGTAAGCCTGATGCCTAGAAGGGTTAAGGAAATTGTAGATGAGACTACAGATAAATGGGACATATTTTTTGTTGAGAAGGAAAAGAAAGAGGAAAGAAATAGACCAAAAGTAGAAAAGACATTCAAGGTATATCAGAAAGACAAGGGAAAAGGTAAAATAGGTGGTGTACCTTTTATAAAAGTAATAGATAACATCCTTCCACTAGCTCAAGACACCCCTCCTTTAACCTCAACATCATCGGTTCATACAACTAATCCACTAGATATGGCTACTAAAGGTATAACTCATGATGATACTAACTCGGAGTTAGAAATACTCTTTACCATGAATGTGGATACATTAAATATAAACATTGTGGTGGACAAAGAGACTGCAAAACTTAAGGCAGATGATCTCAAAGATAACAAGACCTCAAAGAATCTGGCATAGACTGTTGAATCTCAGGAAACTAAAATACCGGCTCAAGCAGAGCAACCAAAGAAACCAACAGAGGATAAGGGAACTAACTCAAGGCAAATAGAATCAGAGAAACCGATAGTTGTACCAACTGAGAAACAATCTAAGGCAGAGGTTCATGTTGATTATGGGAAACAGACAGTTGCAGAGGTGCTTAATCAAACTGAGAAACCATTAAAGGTAGAGGTACAGACATAGACAGATCCACTGGAAGAAAATATAAGTAAAGTGGATGCATCTGATGGAAATAAAGAGGATATAGTGAAGTTAATTGGTCAAACATCTATTGAGAAGAAACCCATAGAAAAACCGAGCACATCTACAGGTGAATTCAGACCCACTAACATCACAAAGGTTCTATTGGATTCTATTAAAAGGATAACTGATCGCAATGCCTTAGAATTTAAGGCAATTGATAACACCTTACCAATCCTAAAAATGATTGCCCCTAATTGTAAGATAGATCGCATTAATGATTCTTTAGGTAAATTGGACACATTGTCCAAATTCATTGTTGATAATGTAATAACCATAGATAAGGTGAATGAGGATACCATTACGGAGAGAGTTGACAAAGAGAAAAATACTTTCTTGGAGCACACCATAAAGAAATGTACCAATCACTTGAACACACTTTTACTTGAACTTAATTCTATAATTTTGGAGTATAAGGAGTTATATAGAGAAGCATGTAAACCTCACTGTTTGACAAAGGACATTGATGAGGAGATTAAAAAGACACAAAAGGAAATTGATGGCATTGCAGATAATATAATAGGTTCATCTAGACTTATATCAGTTTTTGAGCAGGAAATGACAATTTTTGAGGAGAAGTTGGAGAAACTTGAGAAAGAGAAGGCAAGGATAAGGTCCAATGCCTGGGAACTCAAAAGTAAAATTGGTCCAAAATTGGACAATCTTATTACTTAGAGAGTTGAATTATCTAAGGCAACAGTACAAGGAGAGTGATCACCGGAGTAGCAAATGCACTATCTCACTGATATGATCCAGCAGATTGAGGCAACTCTAACTGACAACAACAAGTTTATGCAGAGTTTGAATCTAGTTTTGACAGACATTTTTTCAGATAGTAACCAACTAGTTACAGATCTTGAGGTAGCATTTTTGTACTCTTTTGATTATTTATGACATCCTTTGTCATTGATGTCAAAGGGGGAGTAGTGGAGAGAAAAATGCATGTACAAAGGAGATCACTTGCTCAGGGGGAGAACATCCTTTTGGATTTCAGTTTTGGGATAATAGTTTTGGATTTTTCTCATGAGTGTTGCCATCAAAGCCAAAGGGGGAGATTCTTGGCATTCTACACTCTAATGAGAATAGTTGATGTTTTCATTGATGGCAACCAACTGGTAACCAACTAGCAATAGGTTTCTACATTCCCGACATAACATATATCATACATTGGTAGACACTGGCACTAACATTCAGATTACATCGACAACAAAGCATATCGACACTCAGGCTGGCAAAGGATGAAATTTTGTTTATTGTAATATAATTATCTTTTGTAAGACGACATGGTATATTGTAAAGACTCATATATGTATGAGATCTTATAGATCATTTTGATAGAGATAGATAGAAGAAGAAAGATAGGAATGTATGGTAGAAGATAATTGTTTTAGTGGTAGCAAAGGTTTTTGGTTATGGTATCTATCTAAGCTTAAAATGGTACTGAACCTGGCATTAGAGATGCTGTTTTGAGCAATACATTGTATTGGATTTAATTATCCATTTTGTAGTCGGTGAGACTCTTCATTGAGCAGTGAGTTCTAGGCTGTTGGCCTCCCTGCATGTGCAGGCCCCTTTATTGTAAGTAGTATTTTTTCATTTGCTAGTGAGTAAATATTGTGGGTCACAAATCTCATCGAGGTTTTTCCCACACCGGGTTTCCTCATTAAAATATCTTTTGTTATGATGTGTTTCTATGTTGTCTCTGTTATTTCTATTTACTGCATTTATTCTTATTTACCGGTACACTATTTTGGGTTGCAAAGTTATAAATAAGTTTAATTATTCAATTAACCGGTTAGACACTGATTCACCTCCCCTCTTAGTGTCTTTGGGACTTTCATTGAATATAACATTTACAAAGATCAAATCAATGAAATTTATATTGAATGGAACCCTAAGATTATTCCTAATTATCATGAAGTGCCTTACACATATAATAGTGAGGTGTTTTCTTTGGAAACTAATGAGAACATGCAAATTGAAGCATAATATTCTTTTTAAGTTCGTACAATCCTCTCTCCAATTTAGACAAATACACCATCTCCTACTAAAGAAGTTCCTAAAGAAGAAATATTAGAGGATAATTGGGGATCCTTAGATTTCACACCTTATTTTTCTAGAAAATCTAAGATGCCTGAACTTGATAATCAAAATTGTTATCCAAAGACATGTCTAGAAATTGATTGGGCCTCTTTAAAATTCAAGCCAATTCCTAAACCCTCTTTTGATCATATAGATGGATACAATGGATAAGTTCTAGGATGTGTGCAACAAAGTCTTGAAAGTCAAGAAAAATCTTCCTTTGCAAACATCTTCTCATTCTGATTTTGTGCTACAACAAGAAAATGTTTTATAGTCTTATCTTCTCCATGCCCATTTAATCTCTCTTCTTTGTCCTAAATGAGGAAGGAAATGTAGACAACATCTTGAAAATTCTTTCTTTTGCAAGTATCATCAAATTCATGACCATTCTACTAATGAGTGTCAAGCTTTGAAAATAAAAATACATTATATTGATTTAGGTGTCATAAAATTAACATTTGACAATGAATGACATATTTGTCATAATCATTTCAAATAACATTCAAGTTCCTATTATGTTGCTCCTCATTATGTGACATTGTTAGCTTACCTATTGTGGGGCTCATTGTCATTCATGGTGGCACAATTTCAGGTGCAATCATACTTAGTGAGCAACATAATAGTCTATTTATTTATTTCTCTATGCTTGGGGAGGCAAGAGTATTATCCTTCCTCTTCTAAAATTTTGACCATTTCCTTTATTGATTGCATTCTTCATAACTTGATGTCCTTTCTTGCATAGAATTATCCTTCATGCGAGTACATGTGTGTCCCTTGTTAGAACCTATTCTTTGTTTGGAACATTCTGTCTATTATGAATAATATTTCCTAAGGAAGTGCATTATTCTTCCCCCTAATCTATCCTTATCTTCTTACTTCGGGGGAAAGGATAGTTTTTTCCCTTTCTCTCTTTCTATCTAAAGTATCACTATTCCCTATGGGGGTTGCATTTTTCATAACTTGATGTCCTTTCTTGCATGGAATTATCCTTCACATGAGCACATGTTTATTGCTATTGGCAACAATAATCAAAGAAAACTGAGAGGGGAGGGGGGGTGAATCAGTTTTGATTGTATTATCAAACTTAACATTAATGCAAATTTGATAAATTGTAGTAACAACAAAGATAAGAAAATTGACAACATAACACACAACATCAAGATTTTGACATGAAAAACCCATTTAAGGGAAAAACCACGGTGGGAACCTACTCACAATTAGATGATACTTTGTAGTAGTATGTGAAAATATTACAATGGGGAATGCACATGCATTGAGACACACTACCTAGAGCTCACTGCTCAAAATAAGATGACCCAGAAGGCTACAACCCTCAGGGAAGGTTCACTACCTTACAATAATGATCAAACTATAATATGGATTACATGAACTACAAATATATCATCTCCTTATGCCTGATACAAGTTCTGGATAAGAACATTTGTTTGCCTTGCAATACTCCAATCTCTACTCAAACACAATGCTAAAAGATGTATTCACTTGTTTGCAACTTTTCAAATCTCTAATAATGAAAATGACACCGATACACAATTTGTATGACTTCATCACATATATATATATATATATATATATAATTCATCAACCTTGACAACAAGGTTGGCTAAACCATCAACTCACAATTATAAAATTACATCACACGATACAAAGATTGACCACCAGACCAATATAATGATATATATGATATAACATGGACTTAAATCAAATGCTCAAACATGCAACACCACCAAAAATTATGTCAAAATCAACCACAACACGCTACACCACCAAGAATATTGCATAACACAAAGAATATCATCGAATCAGAAAAATCACCAATCCCGCATACAATGATCAATGTAGACCACCAAAACAAATAGGACATGATCAGGAAACAACAACAAGCACATTTGAACCATCTGCAATAGCTGCACCTACACCACTTATCAAGTCTTTCAATGTTGCATCGAGTTCTCTGACATATTAATAGCACTGGAATTATTACAATATATAAAAGTAGGCTCATCATAGATAACTCTGATATCCTTCAACATCTGTTGCATCAAAATTACCTGAGTGCAATTACTAGTAGCAACAATCTACTCAGCTTCAATATTAGATAGGGAAACTAAATCTTGTTTCTTACTTGCCCATGAAACCAGTTTCTTACCCAAAAAGAATGCACCACTAGAGGTACTCTTCTAGTCATCAACATTACTAGCCCAATTGGCATCAATGTAAGCACATAACATGAAATCATCATTCCTCAGATACCACAAACCATAATCCATAGTTCCTTTCAGGTATTTGAATATCTTTTTTATAGCAGTGACATGACTCTTTCAGATCAATTTGATGTCTATAAGTCATGCACACACCATGCATAATGTCAGGTCTAGTTTGAGTTAGGTATAGCAGTCCACCAACCATAGATCTGTACAAGGTTTGATTAGCTTTTAGAGATTCATCATTTTTAGAAAATTTGCACCTAGTCACCATAGGAGTTCCAACCAGTTTAGAATCTTCTAACCCGAACTTCTTTAGCAATTCCTTCACATATTTAGCTTGAGATATAAAAATACCTTTTCTAGTATGTGAAATCTACAAACCTAAAAAAAAATAATCTATCCTATCATAAACATTTCAAATTCTTTTTGCATATCATCGACAAACTTCATACTCAAGTTATCAATTCATCCAAAGATAATGTCATCAACAAAAACTTCAACAATCAAAATTTAATCATTCTCAATTTTTTGATATAGATTACTATCAGCAATACCTTTATTAAATCCCAATTTCAGCAAATACTTATCCAATCTAGCATACTAGGCTCTAGGGACTTCTTTCAATCCATAAAGAGATTTCTTCAGTTTGCATACCATGTCTTTATCATCTGATAATGAAAATCCATCAGGTTTCTCAATGTAGACTTCTTCTTCAAGATCACCATTCAAATAGGATGACTTGATATCCATCTGATATACACTAAAATCCTTGTAGGTAACATATGCAAGCAACAGTCTAACAACTTCAACTCTAGCTACCGGAGCAAAAAACTTCTCATAATCAATTCCTTCTTTTTGTGAATATCCTTTGCATACCAGTCTTGATTTATTTCTGACAACTTCACCAACTTCATTCAATTTGTTTCTGAATACCCATTTAGTACCAATCACATTATTGTCTTTAGGTCTAGGCACAAGTTCCCATGTGTTATTCTTTTTGATATGATTCAATTCTTCTTCCATAGCCTTCATCCAATTTTCATCTTTGCAAGCCTCAACACCTTTAGGTTCAATTTTGGAAATCAAACATACCTCTTCAGTAGCTAGCCTTCTTCTAGTCATCATATCTTTATTTTTGTCACAATGTTCTAATTTTTTAGAATGATTCAATTTTACATACCTCAGAATCATCTGATTATTCTGATTTTCAGGTTCCTACACCTCGTCATTGGTAGAAGCAACATCTGGATTAACTGCCTCTACTGGATCATTCTTCTTTAATTATTCAATCTGATTTAGTGTTAAAACAACATCTGGATCATCATCATACTCGCATGCTTCGATCTCTTTTCCATTGTTCTCATCAAATTTCACATTTGCAGCTTTCACTATCTTTCCTAGTCTCTTATTGTAGCACTGGTAGGATTTTCTCTTTGTAGAGTATCCCAAGAAAATTCCTTCATCACTTCTCGCATCAAACTTCTTAAATTCTCATCTCTCTCGATATAACACTTGCTTAATTTTTTTTTGAAATATCTCATAGTAGGAACATGACAAAACCATAACTCATAAGGAGTCTTACTGGTATCACCTTTTATATGCACTCAATTTAATGTGTAAACAACAGTGCTAACAACTTCTCTCCAATAGATCTTCAGAACATTCCCTTTAATCAGCATAGTCCTTACAATATCCAAGATAATTATGTTCTTCCTTTCAACAACTCCATTCCACTATGGGGTACTAGGAGTAGATAATTGTCTTCTAATCCCATGCTTCTCATAAAATGAGTTAAACTCACTGAAAAAGAATCCTCCTCCTCTTTCAGATCTCAGACATTTCACCTTCAGTCCTATCTCAGTCTCAACCTTTTCTTTGAATATCTTGAATTTGTCCAATGCTTCCGATTTCTCCCTAAAAAAGACAACCCACATCATCCTGGAATAATCATCAATCCATAACATGAAATATCTGTCACCCACCATACTTCTTATTGCAATAGGTCCAAATAGGTTTGTATGTACAAGATATAGCAATCCATCAAATGAATAGTGCTTACTCTTGAAAGAAATTATTGTTTGCTTACTCATTTGACATTCCTTACATACTGAATTAGCAGGCTTAACAATTTTAGGCAAATCTCTAACAGCTTGAGTAGAACTGATCTTAATCATTGAGTCAAAATTGACATGACACATTCTCCTATGCCATAACCAACTTTTATCAATGTGAGCAATCAAGCAACTTTTCTCACCGGCTTTCAAATTAAAGATATTACCTTTAGTTTTAGTTCCTGATGCAATCTCTATACCTGAGGCATTTAGGATCTTGCATTTTCCATTTCGAATTGCAAATCGTAACCTTTTTCCACCGTCTGTCCAATACTCAAAATATTATGCTTCAAACCTTTAACATACAAGACATCATCAGTGTTATGCTTACCATCAAAGGAAATAGAACCTCTACCACGAATCACACAGGCTTTGTCGTCTCCGAATCTTACTATTCCACCATCATATCTCTCCATATTCACAAATTTTATTTTATCACTGGTCATATGATGTGAACAATCATTTTCAATCACCCATTCATCTTTCTCTTCAACTTTATCAACTAAATCTTTCTCCTCAATAGTGCATCTTGTGGAATAAATAGGTACCAATCCATCTTCTTTGATAGTAATAAACACAATTTCATCACCTTTTGATTCTTCATCTGTAACACCTTCATCAATAGCATAATAATAGTTCTTCTGATGCTTATACTTTTAGTTATATTTGTAGGGCTTATCAAACTTCTCATATCTATCATTTTTATCATGGTTATAAAATTTATCATGCCTATCATATTTTGACATTTTCACCGGGCACCTAGAAGCAAAATGTCCTATCTTATTGCAAGAGAAACATTTCAAAGGCAATTTACCATCATACTTACTAGCTCCTTTAGGCAATTTCTGGGCAATCAATGCTTCAAGCTCATCTAATTCTCTTTCTTGCTCTTCCGTCTCTCTTCTCTCTCTTTCATATCTAGATAATCTGCATTCATTAGAGTCGTACTTCTACTTTTCGGATGCAGATACTCTAAATGTTGTCTCTGACTTTCCATGTGATTCAACAAATTCTCTTAGTTCAAATGCAGCAATCTTTCCAACCAACATATCTCTTGTCATGGTAGTCACACTCTAGATCTCTTGAATAGTAGCTACCTTATGGTTGTAAGAAGGAGGCAATGATCTCAGCACCTTAGCAACAATTTCATCTTCTTCAATGGTTCCAACAGTACATAAGATACCTAGGACAAGTTCATTCACCTTAGCCATGGATTTTATGTTCTCATCTTCTCCCTTCTTCAGCATCTCATACTTCCCTTTCAAGCTTTGCAACTTAGCAACTTTGACTTGTTTTTCTCCTTCATACAAGGTCTCAATCTTCTCCCAAATATCATGTGTAGTCTGAAGTCCCATCACATTGGTCATCTCAAAATCAGTCAGGGAACTCAACAACACTTTCTTAGCTCTAATGTTATGTTCAGCTTTCTTGATCTCATCAACAATAACCAATCCATTCTGAGGAAAATAATAGGAATTCTTTGTAATCTTCCATTAATCCTCTTGAAGACATCTCAAGTGCACCTCCATCTAGTTCTTCCATATAGCATAGTTACTTCCATCGAATATGAGACTTTTCTTCTTAAAAATAACACTTCCACTTCTAGTTTCCATACCGGATCACCTCAAGCGGTCAAGATTATTTTGAAGGATCTAGTTCTAATACCAATTGTTGGCAACAACAATGAAGGGAAAATAAGAGGGGGGTTGAATTAACTTTCACCAGATTATCAAACTTAACCTTAAGTGCAAATATGATAAACTGCAGTAAGAAAAAAGATAAGAAAATTGACAACACAACACACAACACCAAGATTTTGACATGGAAAACTCAATTAAGGGAAAACCCATGATGGGAACCTACCCACAATTAGATGATACTATGTAGTAGTATGTGAAAATATTACAATGGGGAATGCACATGCATTCAGACACACTGCCTAGAGCTCACTGCTCAAAATAAGATGACCCAGAAGGCTACAACCCTCAAGGAAGGTTCACTACCTTACAATAATGATCGAACTACAATCGGGACTATATGAACTGCAAATATAGCATCTCGTTATGCTCGATGATAGTTTTTTTAAGCACATTTGTCTGCCTTGCAACATTCCAATCTCTGCTCAAACAAAATGCTGAAAGATGTATTCAGTTGTTCACACCTTTTCAAATCTCTAATAATGTAGACACAACACCGATACTCAATTTATATGACTTCATCACCTATATATAGAATTCATCAACCTTGATAACAAGGTCGGGTAAACCCTCAACTCACAATTACAAAATTGCATCACACTATACAAATATCGACCACCAGACCAATATAATGATATACATGATATAACATGGACTTAAATCAAATGCTCAAACACACAACACCACTGGAAATTATGCCAAGATCAACTGCAACATGCTACACCACCAAGAATACTACATAACATGAAGAATATCACTAGATCAACAAAATTACCAATACTGCACACAATGATCAATGCGGGCCACCAAAAAAAATAGGAAATGATCAAGAAACATCAACAAGCACTTTTGAACTATCCATAATAGCTGCACCAACATCACTTATCAAATCTTCATTGATCAACATTTGAAATGCAAGAACACTCAAATAGAAGCAACTCAGACTAGAAAGATAGTTTGCGAAGCACCAAATCATGAACCATCTGGAATGTAGATACACATGAACATACCAAACAATCTCCCAAAATAATAAGTCAAGATCTGATCACACAAGAATATACTGGAAGAGATACCAAACTTTGCAAAGCTCTGATAAAAAAAACCAAACTACAAACCAGATCATATGATATGATATATTAAGCTTCTTGATCACTGAAATCAATACAGAAGGTTGTAATGATACAAAAATACTCCATAAACCGAACCATGATCTCAATATGTTGGCAAATGCACACTCCAATGAGAAATTGTAGGTGATTGAAGGTATTGTCATTGATGGCAACCTTACAATAATATGATACCGGTAGGCAGACATAGGCACTGACACCGATAGACTCTACACTGACATACAGAACACCAGCACCAAAAAGGAAGAATACTGGCACCCTGGCCAACAATAATTTTGTATAAATGTATTTTGAAATTAATTGTAAAATATTTTGTAAGCCAACATGGCGGATTGTAATATGCCTCATATATGTATGAGATCATTGTAAATCATTTAGGATATGATATGATGTGAAATATGAATAGAAGGTAGCAGACCTAATATGTGAATTAGTGGTTAAGGGTTTATGTATGTAGCAGAGCTTAAACCAGTACTGAATTTGGCATAGCAGATGCTAATCTAAAGTAGTACAAGACATTGGATTTGTATAATCCATTTTGGTAAAGCAGTGTGACTTCCTTTGTAACTGAGCAGTGAGCTCTAGGCACTTGGCCTTCCTGCATGTGCAGGCCCCTATTGTAAGCAGCAATATTCTCTTATTGGCCAATAAGTGAATATTGTGGGTCACAAATCCCACCGAGGTTTTTCCCACACCAGGTTTCCTCATTAAAATATTGTGTTATGGTGTGCTTTTTATGTTGTGGTTGTTATTCTTATTTGCTACATTATTTCTGGTTTACCAGTACATATTTTTAATATGCTTTTCATGTTATAAGTTAAGAAAATATTATTACCGGTCAGATATTGATTCACCACCCCCCCCCCCCCCCTCAGTATCTTTGGGAATCCTAACAATTGGTATCAGAGCCTGGTCTTCTATTTTCAAAAGCCTAGCAGCTTGAGGAAGATCTTGTGATCGGTAGAGATGGAAAACTTGAGAAAACAATTGGAAATAGCTCTTTCAGACTATGATGCAGAAAAAGTGAAGAATATCAAACTTGAAGATGATCTGAAGGCTGCTTAGGATATTATTTGAGGACTTCAAGAAAACTATACTACAACAAGGAATAAAAGAAGAGAACTTTGTGCGAAGATGCAGAAAGAGGAAGATGAAAAGGAAACTCTTAATGATCTGGTGAACCAACTGAGACAAGATAACTGTACAATAAAGAATGAGATGCAAGATATGACTATGAGATTTTGTAAAGAAATTGAAGACAAAAAGAAGAATGAAGATGACTTGACTAGAAGACTAAATGATGCTGGAAATGAAAACACAAGACTCAGTCATGAAAATGATATGTTGAAGACAGATTTGGTGCACACACAAAATGATAGAATTGAACTCATGAGACAGAAAGGAATCTTGGAGAATGAACTAACTACTACAAATCAACACAAAGAGAAATTCAAGAAAAGTTTAGAAGAACTTGTTGACATGCTGAAGAATCAGAAACCTAATGGTGATACAAATGGCCTTGGATTTGAAACTGGTGAAAGCTTTGGTACTGCAGACAATCATGATCATAGTAAACCGGTAAGACAACCTAATGCTTACAAGTTCAATGGGAAATGCTTTAACTGTAACAAGTATGGTCATAGAGGAAATCAGTGTAGATCTAGAAATTATTAGAACACTAATACACCCACCAGTCAATGTTTTAAATGCAACAAAGTTGGTCATAACTCAGAAAATTGCAGAATGAATGTAAGATGTTATGTTTGTGGAAGATTTGGACATCTATCTAATCAATGCAGAAAACATACCAACATAGGATATGGGAAAGCTATTCATAAAAACAATGTGACTTGTTATGCTTGTAACAAAATTGGACATATTGCAAAATTTTGTAGAAGCAAGTCCCCATTGGCAAATAACAAAGGCCCTAGCTTGAAAGGTAAAGAAAAGGTTGAAGAGGTAAAGCAAGAATTCTCAAAACAATGGATCAAAAAGTCAGATCAAAATGTTAATGGGTATACCCCTCCATTGGTAGAATAGAGTAACACTCCACCGGCATGAGAATCCTCATCTAACTGAAGGAAAATCCCTTGGGGGTTTAGCAAGAAATTGAAAAACATGCTATTATACCCTCGGTTGATGGTAAGAAGTTGAAATTACTTCTATACTGGCAGATAAGTTAAGTTGTGACTTAACCGACAAGCATTAAATGTGGTAGTTGAAGAAAATAACATTATAAAGCAAGTGTTTTGGCTCCTTTTTCATTCACTGAGCATTCAAATCTTCGAGAGCGTGAAAATTTTTGAGCAAAGGCATCCTTAGCGAAGAAGTGAAGCAATTCATCCAAGCATTCATCCTTAAGGTAGATTGAGGTATTTATAACTATGGCTTCTTCATCCACTCCTGAATTTATTGCAAACCCTACTGTGATTGAGGTTATTAAATGCTCTAGACTCGTATTTAAACTGGTTCCTGAAATTGCGAAGAAAGATGATAACACAGGTGCATTCTCTCAAATTCCTAAGGGAGTAGTATATGATGAAGACCCTAGGATATACATACATTGTCATATAGAGGAATTAGGTGATGATGAGATCAAAAACATGTATAGCACTGTGATTTGTAATGAAGATGGTAATGTCAAGCTGGAACACAAGATAGTAGAAACCCTAGGCTTTGTGGATATTCTTAGCATTCCTGATTTTCCTGAGGATATTATAAGAATTGTGCTAAGTAGAGTTCATGGTGAATCATTCTAGTTGGATTCAATCCATAAAATCACCAAGGAAGTCGTTAAAGTAGTAATAAGGTTACCTTCCACTGGTAGCAGACCTGATAGAACCAAAAGAGTCTCAAATGACACAGTGATGGATTTAACTGATGCAACTTTTGACAAAAGGTCTCTAAGGGTAAATGATGTAAATGACATCAATGCCAGATTTGTTAGTATGATTTTAGGCTACAAGGCTACACATGCAAATAGGTTGAACTCAGTTTCTAGCCTATGTATTAAAAGTGCATATGACATGGTTAATGATAATGCTAGAATAGATGTGTGTGAATGGCTCAAAGATGAATTGATAGACAATCTAAAAAAGATTAAGGGAGATAAGAAGGGAACCTTTGGATTCAAAAATTTGCTTGTTTGTCTAATGTTGTATATCACTAAACAAGTACCCGATATTGGTAGAAGAGATTTTGGCTTTGATATACCGATAGGAAAGCAACTATTGGATCTATTGAACAACATGGGAGAAGAAAAAGAGAAAAACTTAAATGAACATTTTCAAGAACTAAAAGCTCAAATGAAGAGAAGGATAAGACTGCCACAGGCTATTGTGGACAAATATCAGAAATAAATTTGTTTTGTGATCAAGAAAGATGAAATCTGGATGGAGGCAGTTGTCCCTAGAACTATCTGGGTAACTGAAATGGGCTATGAGACAAATGATAACATTATTGAAACTTATGCAAAAGTCCTCCTTGAAGCACCAAAGGAACCCATTGAGAAAGTCTTTGAAAATGCCGAAACAATAGAAAGTGGAATTTAATTTAGAAAAAGGGTTAAGAAAGTTGAAGAAACAGTAAGGAAAGGAACCCGACATGCAAAGGCAATTAAGGAAGATGTTTTGAAACAAACTAGTATAAAAGAAAGTGAGTTGGAAGGACTTCAACCAGAAGCTCATCTTTCACCGGTTGGAACCTCCTCTGAGAGTGATATGCCAATGGTATTTAAAAGGGTAGAAAGGAAAAGAAAACCCTCACCGATACCCTCACCTACACCCATGAAAACAAGGCAAAAGCAACAGGTAGTGAGGCCTCCAGTGAAAAAGTTGACTCCTAAGAAAAAGAAGGTAAAACAAGATATTGCTCCACTGGATAAACTCTTAAGTGAAATAATAGAGGATGGTAAGTTGAAAAACATCACCAAAATATATAACACACTATCTGCTGATGACAAGGAAAGCATAGAGAATAGTGTAATCTTACACTTGGATATATACAAGAAATTTCTGATGGAAATTATTGATGAAATACCAAATGATCTGTATAGAAGACTAGAATCTAGAAGGGTAGCTATTGTTGAGCTGGATAAGAAAATAAAAATTGAAAAACTACTTGCAGTGCATCTAGTAAAATCACCTAATGAGATAGACAAACTAATTAGTGAAGCTAACCAGACAGTATTTTCAACTACTCACCGACATGTAGCACTGATGGCAGGTAGAGTGAATGAAGTCTCTGAGGAAACAACAGATGCATGGGATATATTCTTTGTAGAAAAAGAGAAATAGGAAAAGTTTCTATGACCCAAAACTATCAGAGTATACCAAAAGGGCAGGGATAAGGGAAAAGGTAAGGTAGGTGGACCTCCAAGCTTGAAAATAACTGATAATGTGCTCCCACCTCCTTCGGATACTCCACCGGTAGATACTATAGACAGTCAACCGACCACTGAGAGTATGGAGACTCCACTTGAGGATACTAATCCTAAATCTGAAATTTTGTACACTGTAAATATAGATACTCAAGAAGTAAATGTTGTGGTTGACAGAGAAACCACTGAGGATAAGAAGGAAGAAGTGACTATAGATTGAGAAACCGGTTGTTGAGAGCTCAGAAAAACCTTCTGAAATATAGATTGAAAAACTAGAACAAAAGTAGGTTGAGACACAAGTTCAGACAGAAATAGTGCCATTGGCCAAAACTGAAAAGCCCAAACCTTTGTTTGTAGAAATGCAAACACAGGCTAACCTACCAGAGGTCAAATCAAGCAAGGTGATTACTACAATCGGCAATATGGATATTGTAAGAACAGTTGGACAAACATCTAGTACTTCCATAGTATAATTCTGACCTACAAATGTGACAAAGGTCTTATTGGATTCAATAAAGAAGATCACAGAGTGCAATGCACAAGCCTGTAAGGCTATAGATGATACAATCCCTATTCTTAAACTGGTAGCACCTAAATGCATAGTGGATAATTAATATTCTTTAGGTCAACTAGACACATTGTCTAACTTCACCACCGGCAACATTTTGACAGTTGATCAAATAAATGAGGACACATTTAAAGAGATATTGATTAAGGAAAAAAAGAATTTGTTTGAGGAAATTGTAAAGAAGAACAAGGAGAAAATGGACACCTTGTTACCGGATCTAGGAAAAACAATTTTGGATTTTAAGAAAATGTACAGGATACTTGCAAAACAAACATCTTGACATAGGATATAGATTTAGAGATCAACAAAACTCAAACTGAAATAAACAATGTTGCTGACAATTTGATAGGTACATCCGAATCATTTTTGGAGATAGAAAAGAAAATTGGAGATCTAGAAGAGAAAATTGAGAAGTTAGAGAAGGACAAAGAGAAAGTTAAGGATAAGGCAAAAAGCTTGAAATGTAAACTTGGTCCAAAACTAGACTACGTCATTTTCTTTGAGAAAAGAAATTTATGAGGCTCTGGTTCCTAGACTTAAGACACTAGAAGAGCAAATGTGATGAATACTAAGAGGGGGGGTGAATTAGTATACCAAAGAATACTGAACTTAAACACTTAAACAATTTAGCAGTAAACCGGTATAACAGTTTTACTAACAAACCAGTTAACACAAATGTAAACTAGACATTAAAAAAGGCATTCACCCACAAAAGCACAATCACCATAACACAAGAGGTTTTGACGTAGACACCCAAATGGGAAAAAACATGGTGAGATGAAACTCACAAGTAACTATATGCAGAATAGTAACCAGACCGGTTAAGGTCATACAATGTTCTTTACTAGAACAGATCCTATTAGGAATCTCAATCTCTGTTAGGGGATAAGTCCAATTAAAGACTACCTTGTGAGAGGATTTTTGATCCACAGATGTGAACCACCTTGTTAGAGGATTTACAAAGGCTTTTCTGGGCCTACCCGGTTAAGGGTTTCAGACTTGTTGAAGATGTGAGTAATCAACAAGTGAATGATCTAACAAATAGCATAGTCTGCTTGGTTAGATCCATGATATCTCATTGCTAATGCATTTCAGTATTACTTCAGTCTTCAGTAAATTCACACTCTATTACAGCACACAGACTCGATCTTCTCTTCTAAGATTGCACATACAAAAACTCATCAACCACCAAAAAAACTTAACTTAGCTACATCAAATAAAACCCTAGACATGATGTCCTTAAAAAGGAATCTGATTTCATGTCAGTCCAATAGGATTACATTGCAAGTTCCTAGGTTCATTGCATCTAGACACATTTGATAACACGACACAAAATCACCATCAAAGTGTCAGTGGATGGTAACTCATCACAAATATACCAATTGGTAACTCATCACAGAGTATTACCGGTTCATACTTTACTGATTACCGATTGGTAACTCATCACAGAGTAATACTAGTTCAAACATTAAACCGATTACCGGTTGTCAAAAATGAAGACTGGGAAAATGATAACTGCGGCTTTAGTTTCTTCGCTCTACTTGAGATCCTCGAACTGCTTGAGGTCTTCATACTACTTGAGATTGGTAAACACTTTCTACAAAACATCGATAGCCTAAAGACTATAATACGCAATACCAATTTGGAACAAATATTGGTTAAGCATAACTCATACATAAAAAGTGATCTAAAAGAAAGTGTGTATCCATCAATGACAATCACAACATAAACATAAAAAAATGCCAACAAAATGCACATAATCATCGGTATAGTTCAGAGAACCCAAGAGGCATTACAGGAAAGTACAAGATTCAGTGACAGCTTAAAACTGATTTTGACAAATATATTCTAGATTGTAACCCACCGGTTACAAGAATCTAGGTAGGACTCCATTGACAGCGAATGACAACCTTTACCATTGATGTCAAAGGGGGAGTAGTGAGATGAGAAAAATGATCAGAACAAGACATCATCAGCTCAAGGGGAGCATACATTTTTGGGCACACGTTTTGGTATGAAAAATTTTGGCAGATTCTTTTTGGACATCTTTTTGGACACTTTTTGATTTTTCTCGTGAGTGTTACCATCAATACCAAAGGGGGAGATTGTTGGAAAATGCACACTCGAATGAGAAATTGTAGGTGATTGAAGGTATTGTCATTGATGGAAACCTTACAATCATATGATACTGACAGGCAGACATAGGCACCAACATCGATAGACTCTACACCGACATACAGAACACCGACACCGAAAAGGAAGAATACCAACACCCTGGCTGACATCAATTTTGTATAAATGTATTTTGTAATTAATTATAAAATCTTTTGTAAGCTGACATGGTGGATTGTAATATGACTCATATATGTATGAGATCATTGTAGATCATTTAGGATATGATATGATGCGAAATATGAATAGAAGGTAGTAGACCTAATATATGAATTAGTGGTTAAGGTTTTATGTATGTAGCAGAGCTTAAACCAGTACTGAATCTGGCATAGAAGATGCTAATCTGAAGCAGTACAAGACATTGGATTTGTATAATCCATTTTTGTAAGTCAGTGTGACTTCCTTTGTAACTGAGCAGTGAGCTCTAGGCACTTGGCCTTCCTGCATGTGCAGGCCTTTATTGTAAGTAGTAATATTCTCTTATTGGCCAGTAAGTGAATATTGTGGGTCGCAAATCCCATTGAGTTTTTTCCCACACTGGGTTTCCTCTTTAAAATATTGTGTTATGGTGTGCTTTTCATCTTGCGGTTGTTATTCTTATTTGCTACATTATTTCTAGTTTACCGGTACACAGTTTTAATATGCTTTTCATGTTATAAGTTAAGAAAATATTATTACCAGTTAGATATTGATTCACCCCCCCCTCTCAGTATCTTTGGGAATCCTAACACAATAAACCAATCTACAACCACTGGAGCAATAAATCATAGGAATATGTTGACATCAATGACAACAACATATCCTAGCAGTAACAATGTCTAACAGTTCCTTGGTTAGGACCTATTCCTTGTTTGAAACGATACCTCTTTTATGAATGATCTCTCCTTGGAGAATTTTTTTGATATTTCTTTCTCTCTCTCTCTCTCTCTCTCTCTCTCTCTCTCTCTCTCTTTGAACATTATCTCTTCTTTTGTATTGCATTATTCATAACATGATGTCTTTTCTAGTATAGAGTTATCGTTCATGCATGTACATGTGTGTCCCTTGTTAGGACCTATTGTTTGTTTGAAATGACATGTCTCTTATCAACAATCTCTCTTTGGAAGTTGTGTAATTCTTCTCATTTTCCTTACACTTGGGGGGAAATGATTTCTTTCTCTCTCTCCTTTCTAAGGATCTACTTTTCCTTTGTTGAGTGGTATTTGTCTCATGACTTGGTGTCATTCCTTGTGTGAAACTATTGTTTGCTCAAGGATTCTCTGTTATACAAAATGTGTAAGTCCTTGGCTACAACCTCTTTTTCACTTTTTAATGTACACTTATCATAAACTTACCCTCACATTGGGTCAAAAGTTTATCACCCCTCATCAAGAACCCCTCTCACCTAACAATAGGAGGAAGGTATGAATTCTTGTTTTCCTTTCTTTCTTTTGGTAGAAGATGTTATGTTTGTTCAAGATAGCTCCTCTTCGAGGTAGATGTCTTTTGAGAAGAGATCTCTTCTCCTCTAAGGATATCCTTTACACTTGTTGCAAGATATCTCTTTTTCAACTATCTTATCCTTGCTTGAAGAGTATTCCCTCTCTATCTTGGATTTATGAGGTTGTTGCCTAAAGGATATCTCCTTGGTGTTGAAGTTTAGGTATCCTTGTTTCTAGCTTCCTTAAGACATCAACAAAAAACTATGTTGACATCTTAAGGGGGGGGGGAGGGGGGCACCCATATCGCTCCCTTTGTACCATATTGTACTATATTTTTTGCATGTCTTAAATGAGGTGTTCATTGTCGGAACCAGAGTAAACAAAGTCTTAGAGTGATATTATTCACAACTGAAACTAGACACAACATTTGATATATGTCTTATATGGGGTTACACATCTTCGAAACCAGAGAAAAGCTCTTACATGGTATGTCCTCAAAACGAGGCATGTATCTATCAATCACCCCTTGGCATTTGCATTTACATTACATGTATTAAACAGGTTGAAGCACACTTGAAATTAGAAGAAACAAACTCTTAAATGGGGTGCTATACACTTGAAACCAGACACCACTTGCACACACACACGAGGATGAGTGGAACTAGCTAAAAACAATTAGACTATTCCTACTCTCCTCCCCAACATGGATCACCTAGATAAAAACATCTAGGGGCAAGTAGTCCATGTGCTTTTTCATCATGGATACCATAGATAAAAATATCTAGGGTGATTAGTCCATGCCATTTCTCATCATTCTTCTAATGGATCACTTGGGTAAACACATCTAGCATGTATTCAAGCTCTCTCTTCTTCTTATGATAAACTTGTAGTTTTTCTACTGATAGTTCATGGATGATGCTTTCTTTTCTCTTTTATGTGATAACTTGTGTTCATAAGATGGCATTTTTCAAGAATGATATTAATTGTTGACAAATTTTGATATCGATGTCTCTTCGGTTAGTTGACTTGAGGTTTTTTTTTGGTCTTTAGCTTTTGTTGTGTGTCTTTTTGTGTCTTTTGCATTTATTTATCCTTTTGTATTTGTTTGCCTTTTTATTTGTCTTGTTTTTTGTGTGCCCTTGCATATGTTTGAGTGAGTTAAGATCCTAATATTAGGGGCTTGGTTCCTCGAGATTAGTGATATCATATACTCCTTATGATTTTTCTTTGCATTCCTTATCTTCTTCATCTATCTTTCTTCTACTTTACCGTGACTATTTGCATAAGTTGATACTCCCGGTAAAGTGGAGGTTAAATGTAGTGTCCTAAAATTGCACCCTTTACAATTTTAACTGCATTTGGGGCCCTTTCCTTAGTGTTCTCATCCTCACACTAGATTTGGACTCATTTATGCCTCTACCATACAACAATGTTCATATGATACTATTTTAGCTTACTGGGACCCCTTAAACTTGGCCCAATTTTGGGTAGGACAAGGGCATGGCGCCTTGGTCCTCACTAGGACCATGGCACCATGCCATGGTCCTCCCTAATTGGGGCCTAATTTGAACCCTTGGCCCTATACAAAATTTGGCTAGGAAACCTTTGTCCATGTCAGCCTATGTCGAAAAGGAGAACTATAGTTACACAATCAAGCATTCAAGCATTCATCATCAAGCATTTTTAGAGGTCTTCAAGGCTGAATATTTATCAATTGTTGTGCAAATTTACATCATTCATTTGCAAGCATGTATGTATGTTAGGATTTTGTCATGTTCAAGCCATTTCATACAACATATGTGATTACCTTCAAGAAGCAAAGTGTCATTATCAGTCATTGCAGATCTAAGGTATATCCTTCCATCATTTTATTTGAGTATTTGCAATATTTCATTCAAGATTGATTCCAAACCAAGGTTTGACTTAGGAAAACCCCTATTCCCAACATTTTTTCCCTTTCTTTATGTGTGTATGAAACATGTGCGCAATTGTACTCCTCATAATAAGCTTCAGACATAGAGAGGGAACAACCCTTTTTGGTATGCGGAAAATTTGGAGGACCGTTTTTCCACATCATGGTCCCTATTTTTTTTGGGAATTTTTGTAGGGAAGATTCAAATCATCTTATATTATTTAGATTTATGTGCATGAAAAAATCTCGACCTTGTAGCTCATTATTTTCTCAGTTTTGTCTTCAATTTCAGCACTTTACCATAAATCAATATTTCTATTTACAAAAGAGGAAAAAACACATCATAATCAGTCAATCCACTTAGTATTCAGTCCTTATCTGATTTGTGACTAGATCTAGTGAATTCCTCCCCCAAAGCGAAAATTGATTTGATGATTTCTCCTTCTATGTTCCAAATTGCCAAATCAAAATTTCCCCTTTACAATTCCAATATATGAACATAGTCTCTTAAGCCAAATGGATTCTTCAAAAGCATAATTAATTTTCATATACTCTTCTTTTGTAGTGGACAAGGCAACCACAACCTGTCGCTTACTCATCTAGCTAATTGCATCACCAAATAAAGTAAACACATAAGCACTAGTGGATCTTCTGCTATCAATTTTAAGGGAAATCACCTCTCCAAGTAAATTACCATGATAACACAAAGAATAATCTAAGGTACCCTTCAAATATCTGAAGACTCTTTTGACTACATCCCAATGAACTTTATCAGGATTAGAAAAATATCTAGAAAGAATTCCCACTGCTTGGGAAATGTTTGTTCTTGTACAGACCATAGCATACATCAAACTTCCAACTACACTCTAGTGAGGAACCTTTCTCATGTCTTCCATCTTTGATGGAGATGTAGGACAATCTGAAATCAATAATTTTGTTCCAACGATAAAGGGAAAACACAATGGTCTACAATCCTGCATGTCAAACCTTCATAAAACTAAATTCACATACTTACTTTGGCCTAGCCATAGATTTCTATTCACTCTATCTCTTCTAATTTCCATCCCAAGAATGTGTTTCATTGCACCAAGATCTTTCATTTCAAATTTAGCAGCAAGCTAAGACTTTAGTTTTGAAATCATACCTTTCTCTTTAGAAATGAATAACATATCATCAACATATAATGCAATGTATAGGAAATGATCACCATCAGATTAATAATAAACAGAATGATCTAATTTATAACGTTCAAATCCCAAACTCAACACATATGTATTAAATTTAAGGTACCACATCCTAGGACTCTATTTGAGGCCATACACATATTTCTTCAATTTATAGACCAAATTAATTTTACCTTTTACCACATAGTGCTCTGGTTGTATCATAAAAATATCCTCCTCCAAATTAACATGAAGGAAATTAGTTTCCACATTCATTTTCTCAACCTCTAAATCATAAGTAGCAACAATAGAAAGAAAAAATCTTATAGAGGTAAATTTTGCAAAAAGAGAAAATATATCACCACAATCAACACCCTCAACCTGAGAGTAGCCTTTTGCAACCAACCTTGCTTTATACTTCTCAATGCCTCCATCTAAACCAAGTTTTTATGTTAACACCCATTTACAACCAATATTTTTCCATCCTTTAGGCAATGGTACAAAATCCCATGTGTCATTTTCTTCAAAGTTGCCATTTCTTCTTCCATAGCAATCTTCCAGGATTTTGCATCATTCATACCTAAAGCCTCTTCTATAGATCTAGGTTCATCCATATTACTATTCAAAGAAAAATACATCTCCAATGATTAGGTGAATACCTTTTAGGTGGTTGTCTATGTCTTGTAGACCTTTGAACAAGCCAAGTTTGAGGTTCGTCCTCCTTTTCTGAAGATTCAAAGCTAGATGAGCTCTCCTCAACTTCTTGCCTATCAACTGGTCTTGATTCAACTCTTTTAGTCATAGAAGGGAATTGAATCACATCTTCCTGCTTGATCTATTCTAGCTACAATGTAATAGAAGGATACTTAATTTCTCTAAACATAACACTTATACAATGTATTACCTTTTGTGCAAGAATGTCTTAAATATTGTATCCTTTCACACCATAACTATATTCAATAAAGATACATTTCATAGCCTTGTTCTCCAACTTTGTGTACATAACTCTACACAATATAACGCCTATAAGCTAAATTAACACAATTATAAATCTAGAAACAAGGAAAAGAATTTAGATAGAAAGGTAGATCAATCTTACACATGATATCTAAAAGATAAGGTAAAGTAAGTAGCTTTATTAATGCAAGGCAAGATAAAAATACAAATATGGAAAAACATGAATTCTATATGAGAATCAAAGGGAGAGAACCTTGAATATATGTTTCAAGTTTTCCTTTATAGCTCAAGCATAACTTTGATTGAGCATTGGACTTAGAAACCCTAATTGACTAGGGTTAGGTTACAATAGGAATAGAAGATATAGATCCAATGGAAGATCTCATTGTTGCATGTTGGAGAAAATCCTTAGGACAAAAATATTTGTTGTAGTTGAGGAGGGT
Organism: Cryptomeria japonica; assembly: GCF_030272615.1. Taxonomy (NCBI): domain Eukaryota; kingdom Viridiplantae; phylum Streptophyta; class Pinopsida; order Cupressales; family Cupressaceae; genus Cryptomeria; species Cryptomeria japonica. The sequence goes on from NC_081414.1 coordinate 681,942,171, forward strand.
ATGAAACTCCTAAAATATAGGTGGTTCTATACTTAGATGACATCAAAATACGGCCTATCAAACCATAATATTGACTATGAGTAATAAATGGGCATGAGTAGCATTAAGAAGTGTGTGCAGAGCCACACCAGAGTAATGGACATCATCTTGCATTTGATAGAAGTGGGTGGAACACAATCAGATCAGATCTGGCTTGCTGATAATGACAGAAAGTGATTTTGACCATCATGTTGGCAACTACCTCGGGAACCTGTTTGGAATCAAATATTCAATTAAACTTTAAATGTGATCCCTTGGATCATGCTATCACAAGAAAATGGACAATCAATATTGGAAAAAGGGGCTCACTATTTTCCTTAAGTCACCATCGTAGATGGATATCCTCTCAAAATCTCATTGAGACAAGAAAGAGCCTCTTGACGATTTTCAAGTAAATCACTCTAGCATTGTTGGTCAGACTTCCTGAACACTCTCAAAGGCAAAGAAAAGACTTGATCAAGTTGTGAGTGAACAAAACCTCTCCACTTTTCAAAAGAACCCGAGACTCGGCAAGAGCTAAGAAACAATTTGCCAAGTACTCGAGTGACAAACCATTGATAGTAGCACAAAGTAAGCACAACTCAAAGCTTGATGAAACACTTCAAAATATTTCATCATGTCCCAAGTTGTCCCCGTCAACAAGGAACAACCCCAAATGGAAGCTCAGAAGATTGCCAAGATAGAAATAGACACTCCAATAGTTTTTGAGAAACAATAAAGCATAAGCCAACTTTAAAACCACTTTTAAGCACGTGCGCATAAGTTATGTCCCTAAGACATCATGGGGATTGGGCCAGTTTTAAGATGTTAGACAAGACTCCAATTGGTGGCATTTAAGTGAAATAACTAACTAAGTAGGTCAATAGAAGAAAATAACACCAGGCCAAAATGACTAAGGAAAGATACCTCAAGGGTTTAGGGTTTAAGACCTATGCAAACATGTAGGAGGGTTTTGGCAATTAAATATATCTAAGGTTAGTTATTTTCATAGCTAAGGTTGACAAAAAAAAGTCAACATTTTTGGTGACTTAGAGGGGATGCAAGCCTACTTTGCATATAGATCTGTAGCCTTGGATAGTCCATTGGGCATAGAGTTGTAAGGAAGTTAAGTAACAGAACAACTTCCTACGCTAACTTTGAGAGGAGGGTAATGAATTATTTTTTACAGATCATTAAAATAGTTACAAAAACTTAACAGAAATAGACACACCAACATGCATACCACAACACAATGATTTATGTGGGGAGAACCCTTTCGGGAGAAAAACACCACACTCCAAAAGTTACCCAATATATGATTCAACAATCAAAAATAGATTACAATATACTTACAGAGAAAGGTCTTCACAAGAGTACCACTAATCAGAGATTCAAAGGTAACTCAATATCCATAAGACTCTTACACACAAGCTCTATCACATGCACCTCATATATATAAGATACAATACAAGAAACCGTCAAATAGTATTACAAAACCATGGGCTAAAACCACCCAATAAAGTGAAGACAACCTTATCTCCTATCTAGATGCCCTATGATGTGTCAAAATGCACATCAACATGTGTCCCTCCATTTTATAGCTCATTTTTGTGTCTGATGCATTTTGTATTTCCTGATTCAGGAGTACAAACTTTTAGAGGCCATAACTTGTGAACCGTGTGTTCAATTGACGAACCGTTTGAAGTGCCAAAAATCTCTTGAATTGCTCTATCACCTCATAGACCTCTACACCATTTATACTCACCTTTAAAGGAATTTTGAAGCCTTTAAAGTACTCAAAATTAAATTTAAATCTTTCATCACACCCCTCCAAAATGAAAACTTTCATATCTTCAAAACTAGTTGTGATCTTGCGACAAAACTTTACCGGAATTCTTATCGAGACAACCAGAAGGTTTGGGGAGAATTTCACATGATTTAATGTTCAAAAGAAAACATACTATAAATAGTAACCTCATGTAAATGCAAGGTTGAGACATCATTTTTCCCAATATTCTCCCACTTGTCAAACACCTTGCAAGAGAAAAGGGAGTATCGACACAATAAATTAATTGTTAGGGGCCATGAGGCCCATAGACTCCAAACACCATTTAAAATTCTTCGTGCTTACAACCTTAGTTAAAGAATCTACAACATTCATCAAAGTTTCTACCTTAACTAGCTTCAGCCTGCCATCTTCGACCATATCTATGACAAAATGATACTGAACATCAAAGTGATTGGTCTGGGCATGAAATGTCAGGTTGTTAGCTAGGAAAATCACACTCTGATTGCCATAATAAATTGTCACTGCACCTTGTTTTACTCCAATATCTGCACATAGTCTCATAAGCCAAATGGCTTCTCTACAAGCATGGGTAGCTTTGATATACTCTTCTTCTGTAGTGGAAAAAGTGACCATAGCCTATCGCTTACTCATCCAACTAATTGCATCACCAAATAAAGTAAACATATAAGCACTGGTGGATCTTCTACTATCAATATCACCTACCCAGTTTGAATCCACATAACCATGAATATCAATAGAAATCATGTCTCCAACCAAATTACCATGATAACACAAAGAATACTCTGAGGTATCCTTCAAATATATGAAGACTCTTTTGATTGCATCCTAATGAACTCTACCAGGATTAGACATATATCTAGAAAGAACTCCCATTACTTAGGAAATGTCTAGTCTAGTACAGACCATAGCATACATCAAACTTCTAGCTGCACTCTAGTAAGATACTCGACTCATGTCTTTCATCTACGATGGGGATGTAGGGCAATCTAAAATAGATAATTTCATTCCAACTGTAAAAGGAGCATACAATGGTCTATAATCATGCATGTTGAACCTTTGTAAAACTAAATTCACATACTTACTTTGACCTAGCCATAACTTTGTATTCACTCTCTCTTTTAATTTCCATCCCCAAAATGTGTTTTGCTAGACCAAGATCTTTCATTTCAAATTTAGCAGCAAGCTGAAACTTTAGTTCTGAAATCATACCTTTCCCTTTACTAATGAATAACATATCTATTAGGCCCAATATGGAAAGCTAATGTACTGAGAGGGGAGGGGTGAATCAGTACTTCAAAACCTTTTCCCAACAATATCTTTACTGTTATGCATAAACCAAAAATTGTTGTAACATAACATAAAGCTAAAACAAATAAATAACAATCATACATGATTCACTCCATAACACATATATTTTGGTTTCGTAGAAACTCTTGGTTAGAGAGAAAAACTGTGGTGGGGATGGCACCCACAACTTCACTACTGCGATAATAAAGAGTGCTTGGTTAGAGCTACATGTTTAGCTATTTCTGATAGCTTACCCTATTAGGAGTATCAAGATGTTTAGATCTACCTTGCTAAAGGATTTTACAACACTTATTCTAAATGTTGCACTTGGTTAAAGGCTTTACAATTTATAGACTTTGTTAGAGTCTTTTACCCTGTTAAAGGTTTCTCTTACAACTTCAAAATATTACAATAAAATCTTTACAAATATCTGCAACTTTACATCAAAAATGTTATAGCAGATTCTATGTGCTCAAAATGAGATTACCTTGCTTATAGCATACCTCGGTAACCCATAGAATAACTCGGTAAACCCTTCTGTTTAGTCTGTTCTTTGACTGTTCTTTGAAATCCTTCTCGGTGACCTCTGTGTCTCTGTAACAGTCATAACACTCAGTGCTTTCTTTATACACCTCTATATCTCTTCTTATCTATCTATATTATCTGACCTCAATCCATGCTGTATAAATAGATCTCTTATGTCAGTGATCTGGTTCATTGCTTCGTTCTTACAAACATGATTTATCGAATGAATAACCATACAAAATATTTCATTGGATAGATGACCTCAAAATCATACACAATCCTTAAGTGAAATTTCCAATGTGATAATGGTTCTTTGTTCCTCGATCTTATAACATGTTTCCACATGTGTGTCTAGGTTTAATGAATCTAGTAAAACATTTCACTCGGTGTATCATTATTGCTACTCGGTAGACATACAATATTACTCGATAGACAACTCATTGTATACTGGGCTCTACGAATACTTTCTTCTATAACTGACTGCTCTGTGCATACCGACTGAATGTTTCAGTAGAGGTAACTGACTAGAGTATATAGAATGACTTTGGATATAAAACTAATGGCAACTATAATAAGTAGTAACAATCTCCCCTTTTGACATTAGTTGAGATGTTTGACAAAACTACTTTCAAAGTCATAGCTCAAAAATCTATATACTTGCAAAATTTGACTAAACAGACAATATATACATTAGTCAACAAAATGATATGATTCAGATATACTCCCCTTATCAATATACTGTACAAAACTCTGATTTTGCATGCTCGGTGATCAATGTTCTGTGATAACTGCTCGGTTCACTTCTCTTATGTCAAAATTAACTATGCATATGAATACTCTATTTTGCTCAGTATACTCCCCTTGTATACTACATTCCCTTGTATACTTTGATACTATACTCACTCCCCCTTTTTGACAAACATCAAAACTTAGTTACCATTCGGTGGTGGCAACTGGTCAAAAATGGATTTGTACTTTGTCTTGGCATCGGTGAGAGCGGTAGAGAGGGCATCCTTGACACTGTACATGAGTGAATTCTGAGTGGTACTATTAGATAATAGTGAAATTAGTCCATCTAAGGTGCTTCCCTCTTGCTAAGTGGATAGGGAGGTAGCCTTGTTGATCTGTTCTTGGATGGATGAAAGATGAGGAATGAATAATGTTTGAAGTGTCATTATGTCCATCCTTATCTTGTGCTCTTCATTCCTTAGTTCCAATTGTTGAGCCATGAGCTATTGTAGCTTGGTATAAAAATTCTGAATAGAGTGTGGCTCAGTGGTCAACTTATTAGAGAGATTGGTGATCTCTTTCTCAATTACTTCTATTTTATTTTTGATTTCCTTAATGAATAGAGAGAATATACAGAGTTTTTGAAATAAATAAAGAATGTGCTTGAGTTGAGGGGACAACTCATCAATAAATATGACAAGTTTAACTTTGCCAATAGCAATAGCTTTCTGTACCTCTTCAATCATTTTAGTAGTGAGCTCCTTGTCCTTTAACTTACTCAAATATTCAGATGCATCTACTCCATATGTCTCTATCTTGGTTAGGAGTTCATCTAGTTGAATGTGGATGGAGACATCTTTTGTCACTATTGCTTCAGGTAGCATATCCATTAAGAGTGCTTTCACCTTCTGAAGTACTTTATTTTTCTATTGAATAGCCATTTGCTTCTCCTGTTCATCTTTGGCCTTGCATAGTTCACCGAATTCAATGAGTGCTTGCCCTTTTTAATTTGGATATATCAATATTGGGCAATACTATTGGTTTTGACAAATTGAATTTGAAACTATGCTTTTTCATCTTCTTTTCTTTACCTTTCACTGGTTGAACTAAAACAATGGCTTGTGAGGCTTGTTGACCCTCAGTAGGTTGCTCGGTAGAGGCAACAATTTTATCAATTTCTTGAACCTCTAATGTAGCCTTTGTTGTGTCAGTCAGTGCTTCTATGCTTGGGGTCTTGGTTGTAACATTTTCAGTGCTAGAAGGAGCTTGATATGTCCGTCCTTCAGTGGCCTAAGATACAGTTTCTCCTTCTGTAGACTTAAGACCTTCTATTCCTTGTTTAGTATCTTGAGGGGCCTCAGTTGAAATAGACTGAGTGACTGGAGGATAGGGCTGAACTTGCTCCAAAATTGACTCACTGGATACCAGTTTGGCATATGCATTCCCTTATATCATTTCCTATTCTGGTGCCTTGTTGTCCATGATATCCTCATCAATTTGTATAGTGTCAGCAGGGTCTTGCTTGGTGATATTAGGATCTTCCTCAGTAACATCAACTGTTTCAACTTCAGCTTGCTCACCAGCATTCTTGATTCGAAATATTTACTGCCATTTTTCCTTGGTCTCATTCTCTACATCCAAAAGGCCATTCATCAATTTCAAGGCTCTTTGCTTGACTAGGAATTTTGTGTGGTAGTTTTTCAGATGTTTGGTGATCTCATCTACCGACATGTCTGGGAAAAGATGTACCATACTTCTTTCTCTTAGTTATTTCTCTAAGTCCATGGCATACTTCCACCTATTGTCAATATGCAAATATAATTCATTTGGAAGAGATTTAGATACTTCCAATGGGGCCAATTGGAATTTCAATAGTGTGTAGATGACAACTTCTTCTATTTATCTCTTTTCATCATCAGATCTGGATTCATATTTAACATATCTGAATGCTCTAAATCCACCATATTGCTTCAAATTAGCACAAAAAATTTCAACACTATGTACATTTACCCTTTTACTCTTGACAATCTGAAATTTGCTTGCATCTTCAGATTCAGTGTCACTAGACTCTTTAGTCAGAATGAGTCTCCAAGTAGATTTCTTGTAAGTTTTTGTTACCTTTGGTGTGGCAACATTCTTTGGTTTCTTACTCGGTGATGTTGCAGATGCTCTTGTGTTAGGTCGCTTTGCTGGAGGAGTCGGTGATACCTTTGGTGTATCCTGTTTCTTTCTTTTCAAAACTTTCTCTTTAGGCAATTCGGTGCTCAGTGTTATAGCTGCCCCTTGGGCTTCGGATTCCTCTTTGGTGATGTCTATAGTGCCCTTGACAGGTATGGAGGAAGAACCTTCTCCAAATTTCTCCGTTAATACCTTGATCATTTTTGTTGCCTTCCTTGTAGCCTTGGGTACTACAATGCTCATTTTTACTTTTTCCTTTACTTCTTCATATGTTCCATACCTCTACTCAGTAGCATGCCTTGGTAATGTAAGAAAAGCATCTATCTACTATTGTGTGATGTCAAAATCAATCTCATAACCCATAGGTGGCAAAGATTGAGTTCTCGGTTCCACAACATTAACATAGTAGTAATCAGTGTCCACTTCAAAACATATGTCATCCTTGTATTTCTCTACTAACTAGGGTGGGATCCGGTACCTGTTATGCATCCTTTCCTGAAACTTGCTAAAGTAATCATCCATAATATCATTAAAATTATCACCTAGCTTCTTGATTAAGTCATTGATTTGATGGGTGATTGGTCGGTGTAGCTCCCAAACTACATTATCGATTGATGGAAAAAATTTCTCAAAATAGAAAAACATGCATACTAGAAGTGATCCAAACTTCATAGTGTTAGCCGAGTTGTTCTTCTTTGGCTTCCTTATGGTGTTTAGATTCTCAAACAGGTTTTTCAGCAATACTTCACAAAGATCAATTTTCATTCCTTTCTTCACAATTTTATATGCTAAGTCGACTGTTGCACAAGGTACACTATTTTCCCTTGCTGATTGGAAGAAACAATAACCTATTACTCTAATGGAAAACTTTAGCTCTGCATCTATTACATTGTTCAATTTCAGTCCTCTGCAATCTGATTCAACTCCAGTTAAACTGATCAATTCCTTCTGTGATATCATTTTCTGAGCTCGGGCATGATCAAAGATAGGGTAACCGATGATCAAATGAATGATCTCCTTGGTGATTTTGAATGGTTGCTCTGCTAACCACATGAAATTATCATGAACTCTACTTAGAACAAACTTGACCCACTGGGGTTTGAATACATGGGGATAGGTTAGGGCTTCAGTCAATCCCTTGATTTTGATGTGCTCATACTTGCTATCCTATTTCCCATTGGTACACAATTCATCATATGTGTCCTTGATTTGAACATGACCTAATTCCTCAACATGACACTTAGTAAAGAATCTTAGATCCTCGACTAATAAAACTCTATCCGGAATGAGTGAAAATGCAATTTTATCATCTGGTTCAGAAGCTACTTTGGGAGTTAAAGAGTATTTCAGTGAGGGCTTTTCGATGCTCTCAACAACAATGGGATTCTGGATCTTAGGTACCATTATAGATTTTGGATAATCTCTTAACAAAAGATCCCTAGGGTTTGAAAACTTTCAAACGACAGATGCTTTCTACTTAGCAAATAATAACAACTTGATATGATAGGTAAACTATCTTGATAATGTGTTGTGATTGATGTAAATACCTTGAAATTCACTTGGGAGGTGGTTTGATTGCCTTTGATTCGCTTTGCTTTGCTTTCTTGAAAACTTGGTGAGTGGAAAATGACCATGCAATAGCTTTAAGTACACAATATACCTTATCGAGCTTCATGTAGTTAGGTCAAAAGACATTAAATGCACTCGGTACCACTTCCTTTTTTATGATTTTACCAAGTAGCTAGTCTTCCTGTATTCACCGACTACATAGACTTCCAAGAGACTTGATAAAATTTCAAATTTTCTAACGCATCTTTATCTATGCAGATTTTGAATTAAGTGCATGATAAAATAGGAACTGTTAAGATTTAACCTTTGAGAGAATGTAGTCCCTTCATACCTTTACTGATTAATTTGGAATAGGTGCACCTAACTTGATAGGTAAGGTGCTTTCTTCATTTGACACAATTTCCTTCTTTTTCCAAATCATCTGTAATTTGCCTTTTATTTCTTTAGTATCTCCTCTAGGTTTATCTCTACAATCTGTAGCCAAGTGTCCAACTTTGTGACAATGAAAACATGCCATACCAGGATTTCTCTATGGTCTTCGATTGTTCATTCCAAACCTTATAAAGCAGTTGGCACTTATATGTCCATATCTTCCACAACATTTACACCATATCCTTGTATTGTAATCCCATGGTACTGCAGAATACTATCGGTAAGAATTTGTGTGAGTTCAGTAACCTCTAGCATTTGCTCGGTCTGCAGACCACATATAGTTCTTTTTCTTAAGCCAACACTTCTCGGTACTATGTCCATATCTATTGCAGTTTTTACAAAACCCTTTGAATTTTGCCTTCTAATAATTGTTAATAGACTTTGTCCTACATTGATTATATGTGTGACCATATTTATTACAATTGTAACAATAACCATTAGACTTAGTGACATTCAGTTGCTTACCTTTTCTGATTTGGCACAAGTTAGCAGTATGACCTTGATTTCCACAGTAGTTGCAAATAGGCTTATTTCCTTTGATATTCTTCTTATTTCTAGCTTGCTTTGATGATTCTCCTCTCTTGGTTGTATGAATTCCCTTCTCAGTAGAGTCTTTTCCTTTGTAACTGAGTCCTGCATCTTTGTTGGGTCTTCTTGTATTCAGTTGCTCATCCAACATCTTTGATGCTTCATAACTCTTTTTTAGTGTTTCATTGGATTTCTTTTCTATTTCAAGTTCATCGGTCAACCTTGATACTTCAAGTTTCAATGCTTGATTCTCATTATCCTTCATATTTTCTTCATGATGTGCATAACCCAATTGATCTGACAAATTACTTTGTATTCCAATCATCCTAGTGATTTCATCATTCTTTTTAGATACTAATGCTTCAAGTTGTTGTTTTTCTCTTTCTAGATCGCTTACTTTATCCTCAACTGTCCTCAATGCATCAAGATTTTCAGTCATCTGTGTGCTGAAATGTTCATGTCCTCTTTTCATTGCTTTTAGTTGATCAGTCAGTGCTTTGTTCTTTTCTTTCAATTGTCCAATCATCTCTTTAGTCTCTTCAGATATACTATTTTTAGATGATGTTTCAATTTGTTCCACTAGCTCTTGAGAGTCCTGCAAATCATCAGATAATCTTCTTCTCACTTTCAATGATTTTTGCATTTGTCTTTGCTTGTCTGCAATCACTTGATTAGTATGATCCAACTCTTCTTGTAGATACACAATTCTCCAAGATTTTTTATAGCCTTCCATTGATAAGATCTTTTTCCTTAGGCTGTTAAACCCTTTTCCAAGATTGCAGCTTTGATACAAATTGTTAGGCCCAATATGGAAAGCTAATGTACTGAGAGGGAAGGGGTGAATCAGTACTTCAAAACCTTTTCCCAACAGTATCTTTACTAGTATGCATAAACCAAAAACTGTTGTAACATAACATAAAGCTAAAACAAATAAATAACAATCATGCATGATTCACTCCATAACATATATATTTTGGTTTCGTAGAAACTCTTGGTTAGAGAGAAAAACTGTGGTGGGGATGGCACCCACAACTTCACTACTGCAATAATAAAGAGTGCTCGGTTAGAGCTACATGTTTAGCTATTTCTGATAGCTTACCCTATTAGGAGTATCAAGATCTTTAGATCTACCTTGCTAAAGGATTTTACAACACTTATTCTAAATGTTGCACCTGGTTAAAGGCTTTACAATTTATAGACTTTGTTAGAGTCTTTTACCCTATTAAAGGTTTCTCTTACAACTTCAAAATATTACAATAAAATCTTTACAAATATCTGCAACTTTACATCTAAAATGTTATAGTAGATTCTATGTTCTCAAAATGAGATTACCTTGCTTATAGCATACCTCAGTAACCCATAGAATAACTTGGTAATCCCTTCTGTTTACTTTGTTCTTTGACTATTCTCTGAAATCCTTCTTGGTGACCTCTGTGTCTCTATAACAGTCATAACACTCAGTGCTTTCTTTATACACCTCTATATCTCTTCTTTAATAGTTCTGATACTTAATATAAGTACAGATCTGATAGCCAACAAGATGAGAGGGGGGGGGGGGGAATCATACAAACTTAATCATTAATGAAAACATTAGATTCAACCTTGGTAACATATATCAGTCATAGAATAAAAATTGTCAAACATGCAAACTCAAAAGCATATGAACAATATAAACCTCATCACACTAGATTTAACGTGGAAACCCAAATAGGGAAAAACCACTATGGTATTTCTGACCCACTAAGAAATATACTCTTCTAGAGTATGCTCGGTTAAAAGCCAATCCTACTAAAGATTACAAAACACATTGCTAGATGTGACCCGGTTAAGGGATTTCCCTCAGATCTGTTAGGATCTTCACTTTGTTAGAAGTGACCTTGTCAAAGGATTTCAAACAATCATTTAGAATGTCAACTTGTTAGAGGATTTACTTATAAGACTGTTAAGTCCACTCGGTTAAGAGATTTCCTGTTACTTTCACAAGCTAATAGTAATACAATCTATCTGCAACTTTACATCTAAAATGCTAAAGTAGATTCTTATTTGTTCAACACAATCTAGACATAGAACTATTCTTGTCTATTTGCTGGGCATCAATACTCTGTTATTCCAATAGGTCTTCAAGCTTCTGTGCTCGGTGATCACTATGTAGCATCCCTGTGCATACACTTGCCTGCATACATTGTTTATCAACAGTTCCTTATTTATAAACAATCATCTAACCGCTTAATCTTCTTGATCACATTTCCCATGATCAATCATAGCCATCAGATCTTCAATCTTGTCCAGGTTCATTATATCTTATGATCTAAAAAATGTTTTACCCTGCCTTGGAACTTGTGTTAGGGTAATGCAGTTCAATCTGAGCTGTAGATCTTCTTGTCAACTTTCCATTGCCTTAGATTTGTTAACAAACTTCTTCCACGACTTGCCAATCATTGATCCACTCCAGCTCATCAGCTTCTCTCATACATGTAACCATTTAATGCATTCTGTTATAGCTCAGTTACAACTCGGTGAATACTAAACTTTACTCGGTAGACATTTTGTCTTCATTAACTGACTGTGATAACCTTAAAGTTTACCGACTACGTTCCTTAGGGTTTACCGACTAGGTTCTTTGCCTGATAACATAGTGTAGTATTAACCTTTACATTTTACAACATATGTATGATGTTAAAACAATCTAAAACATCAAGATCTCATCATTGTCTGACTCGGTAGAGTTTCCCATTGAATAACTTATCCCTTTATTCATCATATTCTTTCCTGTGTCTTTACCGACTTCTTTATAATCTTCATATCATATTTCTTAAGATATGGCAACATCATACTGAATTAGAAAATCAATTTCTTGACATCAATGACAAAATAATAATATCAAGACAGTAAAACATCTTTAATCAGTTATGTCCATAATCATCAACAACCTTCTTAATATCCTTGCTATATTGCCAACAATCTCCCCCTTTGGCATTGATGGCAAAACCAATTGATTTGACCATTAAGAATTTGGATTGCTGTGATTCTAAAATGCTAAAATGCTCTCCCCCATACATCAGACTTCTCTTCTGGTTTTTACTCAATCTTCTCCTAGTAGTCTTCTCCTCCTCAGGTAGGTCTTCTCCCCCTGGTAGTCTTCTCCCCCTTTGAGAACAATGCCAAAAAAAAGAACTAAAACATAAGTTGTTTCTATAAGAAATTATTTCCTACTAATGTGTATCAACTGAGTCTCGGTCAGAGCATTTGTTTACAATTCCTGTTCCTTGTATCATTTTCTATATGATCCCAATATTGTTCCAGTACACTTTCAGAAAAGCATTCTTAAAGTGTATCACTCCTGCATCAGCTCCCTAAAAGATATTCAATAGATTCATTGAAGTGATGCTTTCATCGAACTCAGTCAGCGAGTAAGAGATAGGGGTAGGACCCCTAACTTACTTCTGAGATATTCAAAAGTGTCCTTTGGTAGTGGCTTGGTGAAGATACCAGCTATTTGTTCCTTTGTGTTAACATATTCCAACACCACTTTCCTTTCATGAGCTTCTTCTCTAAGATAATGATATTTGATAGATATGTGCTTTGTCTTAGAGTGCATAATAGGGTTCTTTGAAATATCAATGGTACTAGTATTGTCACAGAATATAGTCACTGGCTCGGTAACTTTCTCATTTATACATTCCAACAATTGTTTGATCCATGCAATGTTGGTACAATTTAGTGCTGCAGCAACATATTCAACTTCGACTGTTAACTGAGAAACACATACTTGTTTCTTGCTAAGCCAACTCACTGGTCTTTCTCCTAAGAAGAAATCTCCTCCACTTGTGCTTTTCCTATCATCAATGTTGCCTGCCCAATCAGCATCAGTATAGACTTTCAAATCAAAATCATTTCCTTTCTGATATGCTAAGCCATAGTCTTCAGTGCCTTTCAAGTATCTGAAAATTCTTTTGATTGCTATCATATGTATTTCCTTAGGATCTGCAGAGAATCTTGCAACAATACCTATTGCATGTGCTATATCAAGCCTATTGTGAACAACATATTTTAGTTTTCCAATCATGGATTGGTAGAGTGTTTCATCAACAGATGCGGATTCATCATTCTTTGATAGTTTGCAGTTTGTAGTCCTAGGAGTACTTACTGGCTTTGAATTGAGTAATGAAAATTTTATTTTTCATTTGCAGTATTTGTAAGCCTATAAAATACTTTATCTCATCGATTAATGACATCTCAAATTCTTTGCTCATTTCATTACCAAAGTTCTTGCATAAAGAGTCATTTCTACAAAATATAATATCATCAACAAATATGGCTGAGATTAGTATTCCATTTTTATCATTCTTCATGTACATGTTGTTGTTCTCACTTGTCCTTATAAAACCAATCTTAATCAAATAAGAGTGCAGTCTTTCATACCATGCTCTAGGTGCTTGTTTCAGACCATATAATGCTTTGTTCAATTTACATACCTAATCTTTATTATTGTCTTCAACAAATCCTTCAGGTTGTTCAATGAAAACTTCTTCTTCTAATATTCCATTCAGAAATGTAGATTTGACATCCATTTGATATACCTTGAAGTTTTTGTAAGCAACATATGCCAACAATGTTCTAACTCCTTCAAGTCTAGCAACAGGTGCAAAAGTCTCACCATAATCAATTCCTTCTTCTTGGGCATAACCTTTGCAAACCAATCTTGCTTCGTTCTGAATGAACTCTCCTTTCTCATTTAGCTTGTTTCTAAAGATCCACTTTGTACCGATTACATTTTTGTCCTTAGGTCTTGGGACTAGTGTCCATGTGTCATTCTTCTTGATTTGATCAATCTCTTCAGTCATAGCATTTATCCAATCTTCACTGTTGAATGCCTGTTTTACTATTCTTGGTTCAAATTCAGATATCAAACATGTGTTCTGTCTCAGTTTGTTCCTTGTCATCACTGGATCATCCTTATCTCCTATAATCTGACTTGGTGCATGATATCTTCTGACATATTTGGCTAATACAGGCTCGGTAGGCTCTGTATGATCCTCTTCATCACTCGGTAACTAGATATCTTCCTCATTTCCTTCAACAGTTATCTCGGTAGGACTTTTTGGTTGCACATAGACAAATTCATCATAGTCTTCTAGTTCTTTGGAATTCTTGTCATCAGTTCTTTCTGCAAATTCATCAATTTTTACATTTGCACTTTCTACTATTTTGTTAGATGATTTGATCAGACATTTAAATGCTTTGCTTCTAGAAGAATATCCTAGAAATCTTCCTTCTTCACTTTTCTAATCAAACTTTCCATTTCTATCATCTTTATGAACATAGCATTTGCTTCCAAAGATCTTAAAATAACTTACGTTAGGTTTCTTGCCATACCAAATTCCATAAGGTGTCTTCAAAGTACCTTTCTTCAATTGAACTCGGTTCAAGGTGTAAACAACTATGCTTATTGCTTCTCTCCAAAATGTTTGTGGAACCTTCTTCTCAATCATCAGTGTTCTAGCATAGTCCACAATAGATTTGTTTCTTCTTTCAGCTATTCCATTTTGTTGTGGAGTCCTCGGTGCAGAGACTTGTCATTTAATACCATGATCATTGCAAAATAGGTTGAACTCATTAGATGTGAACTCTCCTCCTCTATCTGTTCTAAGACATTTCAGTTGTCTTCCTGTTTCATTTTCAACTCTAGCCTTGTACCACTTAAACATTTGAAAAGCTTCTGATTTTTCTTTTAAAAACATTACTGACATCATCCTTGAATAATCATCCACAAATAATATGAAATACTTATCGCCATAATAACTTTGAACTTTCATAGGACCACAAAGATCAGTGTGTACAAGATCTAAAATTCCCTTAGAAGTGTAGGACTTACTTGTAAAGCAGGATCTTGTCATCTTCATTTGGCATCCTCGGCACATAGCATTCTCAGGTTTTCAAGACTCGATAGACCTCTTACTTTGTGCTTCTTACTTATCTTGATCAGATTATCAACATTAACATGACAAAACCTTTTATGCCATAACCAGGTGTTATCAATCTTTGCATGCAAACACTTGTTGTGAGTAGAGTCAAGGTGAAATGTATTACCTTTTGTTTGTGTCCTGGTAGCAGCTACCTTTCCATTCTTGTCATGAACTTTGACAATTCCTTTCTGAAATTCTATTTGGTAACCTATGTTGTTTAGTTGTGCTACACTCAACAAATTATATTTCAAACCTTCAACCCAATAAACATCATTGCATCTTGCTTTATCAAGAAGTGTTATGGATCCTTTACCTCTTATCGGACATGGTGCATCATTACCAAATCTAACATAGCCTCCATCATAATCTTCTAACATAACAAACTTGTGTTTATGTCCTGTCATATGATGTGAGCATCCACTATCTATAATCCAAGAATCAGTAGTGTTTATGTGAGATATTATGGCTTTTTATTTATACCTTTCTTCATTTGATCCATCCTTGATAGCCACATAATCAACTTCCTCTGTATTAGTCTCATCTGATTTATCATCTTCAGATTCCTCATCAGCAATTAAGCAGGTCTTTCTATCTCTTCACTTGAAGTCTCGGTGACCTCTGTAATGATTAGCTTTCTGTCTATCATCTCAGTAATCTCTCTTTTCAGTGAAATCTTTGTCAGGATAGTTAGAAGCCATATGTCCAATCTTATCACAATTGAAAAATTTCAAGGGTAGTTTTCCCTTATACTTACCTTTGCCTCTTGGTAACCTTTTGGCCAATAGTGCTTCAAACTCTTTTTGCTTTCTGATTTCTTCATACAGTTTGTGTACCTCCTCCACGTTCTTTTGAAATCTTTCACTTGCTCCACTATGGTCTCCTCCAGAGTACTTATACTTTCTTTCATTGTAATCATTAGATTCATTCAGATGAAAAGAACTAAATGCAGATTCAACTTTATTTGCCAATGACCCACTATTATCAAAATTACTTAACTCAAATGCATGTAGCTTACCACTAGTAGCATCCAAGGAAACTGGCATATTAGGTACAGACCTCAATTCATTGATTGCAGAGACTCGGATTGCATAGGCAGGTAGAAGGGTTCTTAACAACTTACTTGTCACATCCTTTTCTTCAATAGTTCCTCATGCTCCTTTGATTTGATTTACAATCTCCTTTAGTCTTGTACTGTACTGTGTTATGTTATCACCTTCATTCATCCTCATAGATTCAAGTTGTCCTCTTAGACTATCAACTTTTTCTCTTTAAACATGTTCATCTCCTCCATATACAGATATGAGCTTAGTCCACATAGCCTTCGCATCATTGCAGCCTTCTAGATCATTAAACTCAGAATTGGTCAATGCAGATGTTATTTCAATCATTGCTTGAATGTGTTCTTGCTTTGCCTTTATCTCTTCCATAGTCAATGGATAGGTACTCGGTGCAACAACATCATTCTCTAGATAGTATATAGCATATTCTCTAACTCCTAATAGATGTAGCTTCATCCTTTTCTGCCATGTATAGAAACTTGACTTATTCAGCTTAGGTGCATCCCTCTTATACATCTTTGGATCTTTAACTCAAGTGCCTTTAAACTTTCCTTTCGGAGTCCAAAGCTTTGATACCAATTGATAGTTCTGATACTTAATATAAGTACAGATCCGATAGCCAACAAGATGAGAGGGGGGGGTGAATCATACAAACTTAATCATTACTGAAAACATCAGATTCAACCTCGGTAACATATATCAGTCATAGAATAAAAATTGTCAAATATGCAAACTCAAAAGCATATGAACAATATAAACCTCATAACACCAGATTTAACATGGAAACCCAAATAGGGAAAAACCATTGTGGGATTTCAGACCCACTAAGAAATATACTCTTCTAGAGTATGCTTGGTTAAAAGCCAATCCTGCTAAAGATTACAAAACACATTGCTAGATGTGACCCAGTTAAGGGATTTCCCTCAGATCTATTAGGATCTTCACTTTGTTAGAAGTGACCTTGTCAAAGGATTTCAAACACTCATTTAGAATGTCACCTTATTAGAGGATTTACTTATAAGACTGTTAAGTCCACTTGGTTAAGAGATTTCCTATTACTTTCACAAGCTAATAGTAATACAATCTATCTGCAACTTTACATCTAAAATGCTAAAGTGGATTCTTATTTGTTCAACACAATCTAGACATAGAACTATTCTTGTCTATCTACTGGGCATCAATACTCTATTATTCCAATAGGTCTTCAAGCTTCTATGCTCGGTGATCACTATGTAGCATCCCTGTGCATACACTTTCCCACATACATTGTTTATCAACAGTTCCTTATTTATAAACAATCATCTAACCACTTAATCTTCTTGATCACATTTCCCATGATCAATCATAGCCATCAGATCTTCAATCTTGTCTAGGTTCATTGTATCTTATGATCTGAAAAATGTTTTACCCTACCTCAGAACTTGCACAATCATCTTGGAACTTGTGTTAGGGTAATGCGGTTCAATCTGAGTTGTAGATCTTCTTGCCGACTTTCCATTGCCTTAGATTTGTTAACAAACTTCTTCCACGGCTTGCCAATCATTGATCCGCTCCAGCTCATCAGCTTCTTTCATACATGTAACCATTTAATGCATTCTATTATAGCTCGGTTACAACTCGGTGAATACTAAACTTTACTTGGTAGACATTCTTTCTTCATTAACCAACTGCGATAACCTTAAGGTTTACCGACTAGGTTCCTTAGGGTTTACTGACTAGGTTCTTTAGCTGATAATATAGTGTAGTATTAACCTTTACATTTTACAACATATGTATGATGTTAAAACAATCTAAAACATCAAGATCTCATCATTGTCTGACTCGGTAGAGTTGCCCATTGAATAACTTATCCCTTTATTCATCATATTCTTTCCTGTGTCTTTACCGACTTCTTTATAATCTTCATATCATATTTATTAAGATATGGCAACATCATACTGAATTAGAAAATCAATTTCTTGACATCAATGACAAAATAATAATATCAAGACAGTAAAACATCTTTAATCAGTTATGTCCATAATCATCAACAACCTTCTCAATATCCTTGTTATATTGCCAACATTCTTATCTATCTATATTATCTGACCTCAATCCATATTGTATAAATAGATCTCTTATGTTGGTGATCTGGTTCATTGCTTTGATCTTACAAACATGATTTATCGAATGAATAACCATACAAAATATTTCATTGGATAGATGACCTCGAAATCATACAAATCCTTAAGTGCAATTTCCAATGTGATAACGGTTCTTTATTCCTTGATCTTGTAACACGTTTCCACATGTGTGTCTAGGTTCAATGAATCTAGTAAAACATTTCACTCGGTGTATATCAACTTGGTGTATCATTATTGCTACTCGGTAGACATACAGTGTTACTTGGTAGACAGCTCGGTGTATACTAGGTTCTATGAATACTTTCTTCTATAACTGACTGCTCTGTGCATACTGATTGAATGTTTCGGTAGAGGTAACTGACTAGAGTATATAAAATGACTTTGGATATAAAACTAATGGCAACTATAATAAGTAGTAACAATATCATCAACATATAATGCAATATACAGGAAATGATCACCATTAGATATATAATAAACATAGTGATCTGATTTAGAATGTTCAAATCCAAAACACAATACATATATATCAAATTTTTGGTACCACATCCTAGGACTCTGTTTGAGGCCATACAAATATTTCTTTAATTTAAAGACCAAATTACTTTTACCTTTTACCACATAGTGCTCTGGTTGTGTCATATAAATATCTTCCTCCAAATCACCATGAAGGAAACCAGTTTTCACATCCATTTGCTCAACCTCTAAATCATAAGCAACCACAATAGAAAGAAAAATCTTAATGGATGTGATTTTTACAAAAGGAGAAAATATCTCACCATAGTCAACTCCTTCAACCTGAGAGTATCCTTTTGCAACCAGCCTTGCTTTATACTTCTTAATACTTGCATTTTAACCAATCTTTTTTTAAACACCCATTTGCAACCAACATGCTTCCTTCCTTTAGGCAATGGTACAAGACACCATGTATTATTCTTTTTCAAAGCTGCCATTTATTCTTCCATGGTAATCTTCCAGGATTCTGCATCATTCATATATAATGTCTCTTCTACAGATCTAAGTTCATCCACATTAGTATTCAAAGAAAAAATACATCTCCAATCATCAGGTGGTTGTTTATGTCTTGTAGACCTTTGAACAAGGTGAGTTGTAGGTTCTTCCTCCTCTTTTGAAGATTAATAGCTAGATGAACTCTCCTCAACTTCTTGCCTATCTAGGGGTCTCGATTCAACTATCTTAGGCGTAGAAGGGAATTGAATCTTATCTTCCTATTTAGTTTGTTCTAGCTGTAATGTAACAGAAGGAGACTTAATTTCTCTAAAAATAATACTTCTCCTATGAATTACGTTTTGTGCAACAGGGTCCCAAACCTTGTATCCTTTCACACCATAACTTTAACCAATGAAGATATATTTTACAACCTTGTTCTCCAACTTTGTTCTCTTCATGTTTGGCACATGTACATATTCCTCGCAACCAAAAACTCTAAGATGTCTCAATGAAGGCTTGTGACCTAATCATGCTTCCATAGGAATTATATCAACAAGAACTGATGTAGGAGACTTGTTAATCGAGTAGCAAGTAGTGGCAATAGATTATTTTGGCAAATGCACACTCCATTGAGAAATTGTAGGTGATTGAAGGTTTGTCATTGATGGAAACCTTTCAATCATATGACACCAGCAAGACAAAGATACTGGCACCGGCACCGACAGACTCTACACCGACAGTGAAAGGAAGGATATCGACACCTTGGCTGACTTCAATTTTATTTAAAATGTATATTGTAATTAATTGTAAAATCATTCTAAGCCAACATGGCGAGTTGTAATATGAATCATGTATGTATGAGATCATTTTGTAATAGGAAGAGTGTGAAAGAGGATGCTCAATAAGCAGACCTAATATGCAAAATATTGGTTAAGGGTTTATGTTGTAGCAGAGCTTAAACCAGTATTGAATCTGGCATAGAAGATGCTGATCTGAAGCAGTACAAGACATTGGATTAGTATAATTGATTTTTGTAAGTCAGTGTGACTTCTTTTATAATTGAGCAGTGAACTCTAGGCACTTGGCCTTCCTGCATGTGTAGACCCCTATTGTAAGAGTAATATTCCCTTATTGGCCAGTAAGTGAATATTGTTGGTCACAAATCCCACCGACGTTTTTCCTAAACCGGGTTTCCTCATTAAAATACTATGTTATGGTATGCTTCTCATGTTTTTGTTATTATTCTTAGTTACTGCATTATTTCTGGTTTACCAGTACATAGTTTTACTATGCTTTTCATGTTTTAAGTCAGGTAAATTTATATACCAGTTAGATACTGATTCACCCCCCCCTCTTAGTATCTTTGGGAATCCTAACAATTGGTATCAGAGCCTGGTCCTCTATTTTCAGAAGCCTAACAGCTTGAGGAAGATCTTGTCATTAGTAGAGATGGAAAACTTGAGAAAGCAATTGGAAACAACTCTTACAGACTATGATGTAGAAAAAGTGAAGAATATCAAACTTGAGGATGATCTAAAAGCTGCTCAGGATATTATTCAAGCACTTCAAGAGAATTTTACTATTGCAAGGAACAAGAGGAGAGAACTTTGTGAAAAGATGCAGAATGAGGAAAATGAAAAGGAAACTCTTAATGATTTGGTAAACAAGCTAAGACAAGAAATCAATACAACAAAGAATGAGATGTAAGATATGACTATGAGATTCTATAAAGGAATTGAAGACAGAAAGAAGAATGAAGAAGACTTGGTTAGAAGACTAAATGATGCTGGAAATGAAAACACAAGACTCAGTCATGAAAATGATATGTTGAAGACAAATCTTATGTACACACAAAATGACAAAACTGAACTCATGAGATAGAAAGGAATCTTGGAAAATGAACCGACTGCTGCAAATCAACACAAGAAGAAATTCAAGAAAAGTTCAGAAGAACTTGGTGACATGCTGAAGAATCAAAAACCTAATGGTGATACAAATGGCCTTGGCTTTGAAGTTGGTGAAAGCTCCAGTACTGCAAAAAATCATGATCATAGCAAACTGGTAAGACAACCTACTGCTTACAAATTTAATGGAAAATGCTTTTACTATAACAAGTATGGTCATAGAGAAAATCAGTGTAGATCCAAAAATTATCAGAATACTAATACACTCACCGGTTAATGTTCTAAATGTAACAAAGTTGGTCATAATTCAGAGAATTGTAGAATGAATGTAAGATGTTATATTTGTGGAAGAATTGGACACTTATCTAATCGATGCAGATCACATACCAGCATAGGATATGGGAAAGCTATTCTGAAGAACAATGTGACTTGTTATGCTTCTAACAAAATTGGACATATTGCAAAATTTTACAGAAGTAAGGCATCACCGGCAAATAACAAAGGTCCTAGTTTGAAAGGTAGAGCAAGAATTCTCAAAACAATGGATCAGGAAGTTAGATCCAAATGTTGGTGGGAATAATCCTCCACCCGTAGAACAAAGTAACACTCCACCGACAGGAGACTCTTCATCTAACTAAAGAAAAATTCTTTGGGGGTTTAGCAACAAAATGAAAAACTTGCTATTATTTCCTCAATTGATGGTGAGAAGTTGAAATTACTTCTATACCGGCAGATGACTTAAGTTGTGACTTAACCGACAAGCATTAAATATGGTTGTTAGAGAAAATAACATTATAAAGCAAGTGTTTTCACTCCTTTTTCATTCACCGAGCGTTCAAATCTTTGAAAGCGTGAAAATTCCCAAGTGAAGGCATTCTAAGCAAAGAAGTGAAGCAATCCATCAAAGCATTCATCCCTAAGGTAGATTGAGGTATTTATAGCTATGGCATCTTCATCCACTCCTGAATTTATTGCAAACCCTACTATTGTTGAGGTTATTAAGCACCCTAGACCCGTTTTCAAATTGGTTCTCAAAATTGCAAAGAAAGATGATAGCATAGGTGCATTTTCTCAAATTCCTAAGGGAGTAGTATATGCTGAAGACCCTAGGATGTATATACATTGTCATATTGAGGAACTAGGTGATTATGAGATTAAGAATATGTATGCCGGTGATTTGTGATGAATCTAGAAATGTCAAGCTGAAACACGAAATAGTGGAAACCCTAGGTTTTACTGAAATTCTTAGTATCCCGAATTTCCCCAAGGATATCATAAGGATTGTGTTAAGCAGAGTACATGGTGAATTTTTTTGGTTGAAATCAATTCAAAAAATCACAAAAGAAACCGTAAAAGCTGTAATAGGGTTACCTTCCACCAGTAACAGACCTAAGAAAACAAAGGTCTCAAATGACACAGTGACAAACCTAACTAGTGCAACATTTGATAAAAGGTCTTTAAGGGTAAATGATGTAAAAGACATTAATGTCAAATTTATCAGTATGATCTTAGGTTATAAGGCTACACATGCAAATAGGTTAAATTCGGTTTCTAGCCTATGTATCAAAAGTGCCTATGATATGGTCATTGATAATGCAAGAATAGATATATGTGACTGGCTTAAAGTGTTGGCATTATGTGAACCGACATGAAGACATAATGATATTGTATGTTGTCATTGATGTCAATATGAGACATAATGTGAAATGGCACATGTGATAGGTGAATAGAGAGAGGAATCAGCATATGTATGAACCAGTTTATATACCAAAGTGAAGCGACATATTTGTTCAAGGTGAACCGGCATGTAGTTATGGGAACCGACACATGGAAGCATTGTATGACTATCGGTTGGTAGGTAGCTTCCACTTCGGGGTTTCCAGTTGGAGTACCTCAAGTTTGTGTGATGAGTTAGTAGTATGATGGAGGATGGAGGATAGGTTTATGCATGAGAATAGAATGATACTGTAGTATTGAGCTAAGAGGAAAGCCTATTGAGTGACCGGTTCATGACTGATTGAGTTGTACTAGATGTTACCGGTTGCACTCTATTTTACTGGTATCCCTATTTGTTAGTCATTTGGAGTATTTGTTGTCAAACCGGTTTTGGACTGTATTTGCATTTGTACTGATTCACCCCCCCCTCTCAATACCGGTTTGGTACTAGTGTTTCATCATTGAGTTATCAATTAGTATCAGAGCGCCTCCAGGTCCTCTGTGTTGTAAGCCTAACCGCTTGAGGAAAAGATCCTAGTCAAATGATGAAGAGGGAAGGTCCAAAGTTTAACAGGGAAAATTTTGGTATATGGAAAGACAAGATGAAGATATTTATCAAAAGCATGGGTGTTCAACACTGGAGTTATGTTGAAAATGTATATGTTGTTCCTACTGGTACTCTCACCGATGACCAAAAGAGAGAGATACAAGAAAATGGGCAAGTCATGGAAGCCCTCATCAGTAGTCTATCTGACATTGAGTTTATTGATGTTCAAGACAAGGAAAATCCCAAAGAGGTATGGGGTGCTCTTGAAAATATCTATGGTGGTGATGAGCATGTAAAACAGGCTAAGGAAGAAAGCCTGAGAGGGAAGTTTGAAGACATGCGGATGGTTGAAGGAGAGACCATTCAGTAGTATGGAAAAAGAATCAAAACAGTTGTTGGAGAAATAAAGAGTGCAGGTGGCAAAATAGAAGATTCCACTATGGTAAGTAAAGTTCTGAGATCCCTGTTGCTGGTCTATGCAATAAGGGTTGCTGCTATTTAGGAGCTGAGATCAATAGATAAGTCTAAGGTGTCCTTGGACTCCATCATAGCCATGTTGATAGCCTATGAGCTGAATAGTTTTGATGGCAGTGTTCAAAAGACAGAATTAATTTTTAGAGCCTCTGTTATACCTTCCAGAAAAGGAAAAGAGGCTAGCACTAGTGGGGAACCTAGTCAGAGTAGAGAAATGAAGGATGAAGAGTTGCTAATGGAATTTGAAGCACTTCTTGCTAGGAAATTCTCAAAAGGAACTGGTAAATACAAAAGTAAGCTACCTTTGAAATGTTTCTCCTATAACTGGATAGGACATATTGCTATGAACTGTCCTAATAGTGACAACAAGGATAACTAGAAAGGTTCAAGAAATTCAAAGGAGGAAATCAGAGAAATTATTTTGTGGCAGTTGATGAAGGTGTCACAGATGAGGAATCAAAAGATGAAGAGAATGAAGACATTGTGTTTGTTGTTGTAAAGGAAGATGTGGTAGACAAGAAGGCTCTTGTCTCGTGGTTTGATGATTCCAATGAGTGGATCATTGACAGTGGTTGTTCTCACCATATGACTGGTGACCAGAGAAAGTTTCTATCCTTAGAGGAGTATGATGGTGGTGTGGTTTGCTTTGGCAATGATGCACCATGCATGGTCAAAGGCAGAGGGTCCATATCTTTGAATGGGAAGAGTAGTGCTAACAATGTGTACTGGGTTGATGGTCTCAGACACAACCTTCTAAGTGTTGCCCAGCTAAATGATAGTAGCTTCACTCTACAATTCAAGAATGGAGTTTGCAGAATCAAAGGTAAAGATGGTAAATTGGTAGCCACCGGCATGCAGACTAAACGTAACCTATTTCATCTGAATGCAAATATAAGTACATGTCTTATGGCTAAGCTTGATGATAGCTGGATATGGCATAGGAGATTCTGCCATGTGAACTTTGATAACATTGTGAAGGCTAGTAAGATCAAGGCAGTCAAAGGGTTGCCGGTGCTAAGAAAATTGGATAATACCTTGTGTAGAGAATGTCAATTGGGGAAAATGTCTTCCTCAACCTTTAAAGGTAAATCTTTCACTGCTGACAACTTGCTTGATCTTGTGCATACTAATTTATGTGGTCCTATGAAAACTAGAAGTGTGCAGGGTGATAGGTACTTCATGATTCTCACTGATGACTACTCAAGAATGATGTGGGTCACATTCTTGAAAGACAAGTCTGAAGCTTCTGGGAAATTCAAAGCTTTCAGAGCATTAGTGGAGAAGGAAAGCGGTAAAAGGATCAAATGTCTCAGAACTGATCAAGGAGGGGAATTCACTTCCAGTGAATTCAATAAGTATTGTGAAGAATTTGGCATCAAGAGACAGTTGTCTGCCCCCTGGACTCCACAACAAAATGGCCTAGCAGAGAGGAATAACCGGACGGTGGTTGAAGTAGCTAGAACCATGTTGATTCAAGGAAAGGTTGCTCACACCTTTTGGAGAGAAGCGGTGAGCACTGTAGTCTACACTATGAATGGGGTACTCATCAAAAAGGGTAAGGACAAAACTCCTTATGAGTATTGGACCGGTAAGACACCTATGGTTAACTACTTTAAGGTATTTGGTAGCAAATGTTACATCAAGAGGAGTGAACATCAGGGCAAATTTGAAGCTAAATGTGATGAGGGAATATTTCTAGGATATTCCACCAAGAGTAAAGCTTTCAAGTGCTACAACAATAGGACTCAGAGAATTATGGAAAGCATCAATGTAAGAGTTGATGAATCCTCTGAGAAGACTGAGGAAATCAGCAGTGAGCAAGCTGTAAATGAACTGATTGCAACCTTCTGGGAACCGGTAGTTAGTCAACCGAGTACCAATAACAGTGTTCCTGAACAGGTGAATGCTGATACTGATGAAGATGAGGATGAAGAAGAGAGGCAAGAAGAACCAGTTAAGACCATTCCTCAGTATGTCAAATTAAATCATGATCCCAAGCAGATCATAGGTGATAAGGATGTAGGAATCCTTACCAGAAGAAAGATCAGAGAAAACTCATGTATGATCTTTGAATTTGAGCCTAAGTCATTCAAAGAGGCTCATAAAGATGAAGACTAGATCAAGGAAATGGAAGAAGAACTTGACCAGATAGAGAAAAATGGCACATGGTCCTTGATACCCAAACCAGAGCATAAAAATGTCATTGGCACCAAATGGGTGTTTAGAAATAAGTTGAATGAGGATGGCACAGTGATTAGGAATAAAGCCAGACTGGTATGCAAAGGATATGCTCAAGAAGAAGGTGAAGAGTATGGGGAAACCTTTGCTCCTATAGCCAGATTGGAAGGAGTTTGTATGCTTCTTGCATATGCAGCTTTTAAGAGGTTCAAGGTATATAAAATGGATGTAAAATCTGCATTCCTAAATGGTGTACTTGAAGAGGAGCTGTATATTGAGCAACCAGATGGGTTTTCCCTATCTGAAGATATTGACATGGTATGTAGGCTACATAAAGCATTATATGGTCTAAAGCAAGCACCTAGGGCATGGTATGAGCACCTACATTCCCATCTTGTGAAGATTGGATTTGAGAGAACAAGTGAAGATAGCAATATCTACTTGAAGTCTGAAGGAGATCAGATCCTAATCTGTGAAGTTTTTGTTGATGACATCATCTTTGGTGGAGATGACAAGATGAGTCATGAGTTTGCTGATGAGATGAAGAAAGAGTTTGAGATGTCTCTCATTGGGGAGATTAAGTTCTTCATTGGATTGTAGATCCAGCAGATGGAAGATGGAATCTTCATCACTCAGTCCAAATATGTCAAAGAGGTGTTGAAGACTTTTTGCATGGAACAAAGCAAACCAGTTGGTACACCGATGGTGACCAGTTGCAAATTGACAAAAGAGGATGATTCCACACTGGTTGATGAGAAGGAATACCGATCAATGATTGGTAAGTTGCATTATGTAGTGCATAGCAGACCAGATATTGCACATGCAGTTGGCATTACTGCAAGATTCCAAAAGAGTCCAAGAGAATCTCACTTGATTGCAGTCAAGCAGATTCTTAGGTATTTGAAGGGAACTATTGACTATGGATTGTGGTACCCATACAACAATAATTTCAATCTGAAAGTGTTCACAGATACTGATTGGGAAGGTAATGTGCATGATCGGAAAAGCACAACCGATGGTGCATTCTTTCTCAGTGGTAGACTGGTCTCATGGATGAGTAAAAAGCAGAGTTGTATCTCTCAGTCTATAGTGGAAGCGGAGTATGTTGTAGCTTTCATGAACTACACTCAGAAAATCTGGATGAAGCATGTACTGGAAGGCTTCAAGATCCCTGTATCTGAATTGGTAAGTATATTCTGTGATAACACAAGTGCTATCAATATATTAAAGAATCCGGTTTTACATTCTTGAACCAAGCATTTTGAGCTTAAGTATCATTTCTTGAGGGAAAAGGTTCAGAATAAAGTGATTGCACTGGAGCATGTGTCCAGTAAGGAGCAATTAGCAGACATATTCACCAAGCCTCTCCCAAAGACAACATTTGTGCATTTGAGAGGTGAATTAGGGGTATTGCCCCTTCAGGAGGTGAACTAAAAGTTATTGTTCCACATCAGTCAGGTACTGGAAAGACAAATTTTTGGTTGACTAGTATGTTGAAGGATGCTACTCCTCAGCGGGAGCAGCATGATGAAACATTGATGATTGTACCTCCACTTCGGCATTGTTGTCAAAGGGGGAGAAGGAGTGAAGCGAAAAGATATCTGCAACAAATGGGGAGAAGATGTGAAGTAGAGAAGATATCTTTTGTATATTGCCATCAATGCCAAAGGGGGAGATTGTTGGCATTATGTGAACCGATATGAAGACATAATGATATTGTATGTTGTCATTGATGTCAATATGAGACATAATGTGAACCGGCACATGTGATAGGTGAATAGAGAGAGGAACCGACATATGTATGAACCGGTTTATATACCAAAGTGAAGCGGCATATTTGTTTAAGGTGAACCGGCATGTAGTTATGGGAACCGACACATGGAAGCATTGTATGACTACCGATTGGTAGGTAGCTTCCACTTCGGGGTTTCCAATTGGAGTACCTCAAGTCTATGTGACTCAATCGGTGATCTTTGTGTGATGAGTTAGCAGTATGATGGAGGATAGATCGTGTTGCCACATAAGCTCTGTGCACATGAAGGATCTTGCATGAAGAAGACTATTCCTATCTACCTCGGGAATGTGTGAAGTCTGACAAATGGTGATAATGAGTGATGGGTTATCAGCTACCAAGAAATCGATGGATAATGGATGATGGAGAATGTCTTGAGATCGATTCAAGATTGTTGCATTTAATGCAGTATGATTCAGTGGTCAGGATCGAACCATTTGAATTGCTTAACCTAACAGGTTTAGGGTTTAGGGTTTTTGTTACCAACCTGTATGTTTCCTATAAGTTTAATGTTGTGTTTCTCTCTGATGTTGTTGGCAAAAGTTGTGAGTGTGTATCCAAGGGAAGTGATACGTGATTCTTGCTAGACCAAAGGAGAGAAGAGATACCTACAAAGTGAATGTGCAGAAGGAAAAGAGGAGCCTAAACGGATCTGCATTAGCATTGAGTGTTGTTAAAAAATCATTGTAATACCTATTGATCTCTAACCACTTCAACAGTTGTAAAATCCCCTAACAGGGTAGCCTTAATTGGCTTGATTCAAAATCCCTTAAATCGGGTGGTCTTAATCAGCTTGATTCAAATCCCTTAACCGGGTAACTCAAGGCTAATGTGTTCTGAGAAGCTAGAGAGCTTAGGAGATCCTTTTAGCTATTGAGTTCTTGAAATCCTCTAACAAGGTGACCCTACCGGGTTTAACCCTTAACCGGGTATCCCTTAACCGGGTGATCCCTAACAGGATCGGTTCCTACTAGAACCTATTGTAATGTCCTTAATCGGACAAGGCTCCTAATAGTGTGGACTTCTAAAGAGTTCAAAAAAAAAGCTTGTGGGTATTCATCCCCATTGTAGTTTTTCCTAGTTGGGTTTCCACGTGAAAAATATGTGTGTCATGTGAAGTGCTTTTATCTTGTGATGCTTTGTTTGACCTGTTATGCACATGAAGGTTCTATGTTTTATGCCTGTCTATAAAACATATTGAACTCACTGTTGTGAAGATGTGATGGTTAAGTTTACTTGTTTATGCATGAGAATAGAATGATACTGTAGTATTGAGCTAAGAGGAAAGCCTATTGAGTGACCGGTTCATGACTGATTGAGTTGTATTGGACGTTACCGGTTGGACTCTGTTTTACTGGTATCCTTGTTTGTCAGTCATTTGGAGTATTTGCTATCAAACCAGTTTTGGACTGTATTTGTGTTTGTACTAATTCACCCCCCCCCTCTCAGTACCAGTTTGGTACTAGTGGTTCATCATTAAGTTATCATAAAGATGAGCTGATAGACAATTCGGGAAAGATTAAAGGAGATAAGAAAGGAACATTCAGATTCGGAAACTTGTTTGTTTGATGTTGTACATAACCAAACAAGTACTCGGTATTGGTGCTAGAGAGTTTGGCTTTGACATCTTGGTAGGAAAACAACTATTAGATTTACTAAGCAATATGGGAGAGAACAGGGAGAAAAACCTAAATGAGTATTTTCAAGCATTGAAGGCTCGAATGAAAACTAGAGTAAGATTGTCACAAGCTATTATGGATAAGTATCAGAAAGAAATCTATTTTGTGATCAAGAAAGATGAAATCTGGATGGAGGTAGTTATCCCTAGAACAATTTGGGTAACTAAAATGGGATATGAAACAGATGACAACATCATAGAAACTTATGTAAAAGCCCTCCTTAAGCTCCAAAGGAACCAAAAGAGAAAGTGTTTGGTAGTGCTGAAACAATAGAAAGTACTATTCAATCTAGGAAAAGGGTTAAGAAAGTTGAAGCAACTGTAAGAAAAGGAACCCGACAGGTAAAGGCAATCAAGGAAGATGTTTTGAGACAAATTGGTATAAGTGAATGTGAGTTGGAAGAACCTCAACCGGAAACTCATCTTTCACCGATTGGAACTTCTTTTGAGAGTGATATACCGAGAGTATTCAAAAGGGTTGAAAGGAAAAGAAAACCCTCACTAGTACCCTCTCGTACACCTAAAAGAACCAGACAAAAACAACAGGAAGTAAGGCCTCTAGCAAAGAAAATGACTCCTAAGAAGAAGAAGGTGAAACAGACTATTGCTCCTCTAGACAAATTTCTTAGCAAAATTACAGAGGATGGTAAGTTGAAGAACATAAACAAAATATACAATACATTATCAACTGATGATAAGGAAAGCATTGAGAATAGTGTAATTCTACACTTAGATATATACAAGAAATTTTTGATACAAATTGTTGATGAAATTCCTAATGATCTGTATAGGAGACTTGAAGCTAGAAGATTAGTCATTGTTGAGTTGTATAAGAAAATTATGATTGAAAAATTACTTGCAGTGCATCCAGTTAACTCACCTGATGAAATAAACAAATTAATCAGTGAGGCTAACCAGATAGTATTTTCTACTACTCACCAGCATGTAGCACTAATGGCTTGTAGAGTAAATGAAGTATCTGAGGAAATGACAGATGGATGGGACATATTCTTTGTGGAAAAAGAAAAAGAGGAAGAATTACTTATGCCAAAAATTATCAAAGTATATGAAAAGGACAAAGATAAGGGGAAAGGTAAGGTAGGTGGACCACCAAGCCTAAAAATAACTGATAATGTGCCCCCACCTCTTTCAGATACTCCACCGGTAGACACTACTGATAGACAACCGACCACAAAGATTATGGAAACTCCGATAGAGGATACAAATCCTAATTCTGAAATTTTTTATATGGTAAATGTACACACACAGGAAGTTAATGTTGTGGTTGACAGAGAAACCATTAAGGACAAGGTGAAAAATGTGACTACCAAGTCACCGACTGCAAAGGTTGAGATGAATATAGAAAAACCTACACAAACAGAGAGACCGACAGAGGATACCACAGAGAAACCAGTAGATACAATAGAAAAACCATCTAAAGAACTGGCAAAAGAGAGTTCAAAGGTACAAATTGAGATTACATCTAAGAAACTGGCAATTAAAAGCTCAGAGAAACCCTCTGAGACACATATAGAGAAACCAAAATAGGTACAAGTTAAAGCACAGGTTTAGACAGACACAGTGCTACCGACCCAAACTGAAAAGCAAAAACCTTTGTTTGCGGAAATGTAAACACAGACTGACCTACCAGAGGTCGAATCAAGTAAAGTAATTACCACAACCAGTAGCATGGCTATTGTAAAGACTATTGGACAAACATCTAGTACAACTATGGTAGAATTCAGATCTACTAATGTAACAAAGGTCCTATTAGATTCAATAAAGAAGATCACAGAGTGCAATGCACAAGCCTATAAGGCTATTGATGATACAATACTGATTCTTAAATTGATTGCACCAAAGTGCACAGTTGATAATAAGGATTCTTTAGGTCAACTAGACACATTGTCTAAGTTCATCATCGACAACCTATTGACTATTGATCAAATAAATGAGGATACACTTTAGGAAAGAATGATAAAAGAAAAAGAGAAATTCTTTGAGGATATTGTGAAGAAGAACAAGGAAGAAATGGATACCCTTTTACCGGAACTTGGAGAAATAATTTATGACTTCAAGAAACTGTACAGGGACACTTGAAAAATGAATGTATTAATAGAGGATCTTGACAAGGAGATCAGCAAAGCACAAGAGAAGATAAACAATATTGCTGACAATCTAATAGGAGCATTAGATTAATTTTTGGAGTTAGAGAAGAAAATTGCAGAACAAGAGGAGAAAATCAAGAAACTAGAGAATGACAAACAGGGAATAAAGGATAAAGCAAAAGACTTGAAATGCAGACTTAGTCCAAGACTAGAATACCTTATTTCTTTGAGAAAATAAATATTTGAGGCTCTGGTTCCCAGACTGAAGACATCGGAAGAGAAAATGCACATACTCACCACCAGTACAGTGTAGAGAACTCAAGAGGCAATAAACGACAACAAAACATTCAGTCATGGTATAAATTTAATTTTGACAAATATTTTTCAGATTGTAACCTACCAGTTACAAGAATCCAGGTAGGTGTCCACTGACACCGAATAACAACCTTTTTCATTGATGTCAAAGGGGGAGTAGTGGGATGAGAAAAATGGTCAGAAGAAAGGACATCATCTTCTTAGGGGGAGCATACATTTTTTTGGCACACAGTTTTGGTAAGACAAATTTCGCAGACTATTTTTGGATATCATTTTGGACACTTTTGATTTTTCTCATGAGTGTTGCCATCAATGCCAAAGGGGGAGATTGTTGGCAAATGCACACTCAAATGAGAAATTGTAGGTGATTGAAGGTTTTGTCATTGATGGAAACCTTGCAATCATAGGACACCGACAAGACAAAGATACCAGCACTGGCACCGACAGACTCTACACCGGCAGTGAAAGGAAGGATACCGACACCTTGGCCGACTTCAATTTTGTTTCAGATGTATTTTGTAATTAATTGTAAAATCATTGTAAGCCGACATGGCGAGTTGTAATATGACTCGTATATGTATGAGATCATTTTGTAATAGGAAGAGTGTGAAATAGGATGCGAAATAAGAAGACCTAATATGCGAAATATTGGTTAAGGGTTTATGTTGTAGCAGAGCTTAAACTGGTACTAAATCTGGCATAGCAGATGCTGATTTGAAGCAGTACAAGATATTGAATTAGTATAATCCATTTTTGTAAGTCAGTGTGACTTCTTTTGTAATTGAGTAGTGAGCTCTAAGCACTTGGCCTTCCTGGATGTGTAGGCCCCTATTGTAAGAGTAATATTCCCTTATTGGCTAGTAAGCGAATATTGTGGGTTACAAATCCCACCGAGGTTTTTCACACACCAGGTTTCCTCATTAAAATACTATGTTATGGTGTGCTTCTCATGTTTTTGTTATTATTCTTAGTTACTACATTATTTCTGGTTTACTGGTACGTAGTTTTAATATGCTTTTCATGTTTTAAGTCAAGTAAATTTATATATCAGTTAGATACTGATTCACCCCCCCCCCCTCTTAGTATCTTTGGGAATCCTAATAGATTCATCCCAAAACTTTTGTTCCAGACCAACACCACTTAGCATACTCCTAGCCTTCTCCATCGGTGTCCTATTCAGTTTTTTTGTAAACCCATTCTGTTGTGGAGAATACAGAGTTGTCTTATGTTTTTTAATACCACAGTGTTTACAGCATCTATCAAAATCATTAGAGCAAAATTCATCGCTAGTCTACAATTCAACCATTGCTGTAAATTCTTTAAATAGACTACAAAACTTCAGATTTACTATTTAGAATATATACACATGTTCTTCCACTAAAAACATCAATAAATGAAACATAATATGTAGATTTTCCAAGGGAAGGAACATTTATAGGACCAAACACATCAGAATGAATAAGATTAAAAACACCACAAGATTTATGAGAACTCGAATAAAATTGAACACAGTTTTGTTTTCCATAAATGCAATGCTCACAGAAATCAAAGTCAAGATTACAATCATTCAAACCTTTAACAAGGTTTTTATTTTTCAAGCTCCCTAGACCCTTTTCTCCAATGTGGCCAAGTCTCTGGTGCCATAACATAGTCTTCTCTATAGGTAACTTTTCTTCTGAAGAAAGAGAACCCTTAGGTATCCTCCAGTTTTTTACACGAGTGTTATTACACTCAACTGTGTATGCCTCTAACTTATACAAAGTACCAAACCTAACACCTATAGAAATCACCATAGCACCCTTTAATCATCTTACTTCCTACATCAGAAAAGATTACCTACACACGTACATCTATCAGTTTGCTCACATATAACAAATTTCATTTTAATCCAGGGACATGCAACACACCGCTAATTCTTTTTATTCTACCATTAGGAAACTCAATTCTAACTTTACCTCGACCAACAATGTCTAAATGTGAATCATCACCTAAGTACACCTTACCTTCATTAAATTATTCATGTTGATAAAATGAATATTTATTGGAATTTATATGAAAAGATGCACCTGAGTCAATTAACCATGCATCATTACTTGCATGAGGAGCCAAAGCTGCAATGAATGTATCAATATCTTCCTCCTTAGACTCAAAATCAAAATCAAACTTCTTCTTTTTCTTCTTATTTTCTTATTTGTAGTCCTTACAAATGTGACCTGGTATACTGCAATTCCAGTATATGACTTTGGACTTTCCAAGAGATTTCGATCTCCCTTTGGATTTGGACTTATTGCGCTTCTCATTCTTCTTGATTTTTCCTTAGATCTTCCTTGAATAGTTAGGGCTTCCTTAAAACTGATGGATACCTTCCTCTACATCTCTCCACCAAGTAGGGCACCCACCACATCTTCAGACTTCAAAACAATATGAGTACTATTGATATCCATAACAAGAGAATCCAATTAGGCAAAGAACAAAGCAAGATCTAGCATTTCTCCTCTTTATACATCTTAACACCAACAAATACCAATTGAGCTACCAACATATCAAATGCTTCCAAGTGGTTTGCAATTCATCCACCCTCTTTCATCTTCAAGGAATACAGTTCCTTCCTCAAAAAAATCTGATTCAATAAGGATTTCACTTGATACATTTCACTAAGCTTTGTCGATAACTTCTTTGCAGTGTTCTCTTCATGGAAATTGATTAGAACAGAGTCTGCCAGGAACAATCTAATAAGACCCTTAGCTTTTCGGTCCATAACATCATACTAAGAAACCATAGTAGGATCTGAGGGTTTGAAGAGACTCGCATCAACATCATCCCACAGATCTTAGTCTATTAATAGATCTTCCATCTTCAGCTTCCACATCTCAAAATTACTTCCATTAAATTTATCCACCTCTACTATCCCCGATGAACTTACCATCTAAAAATTCCTATAAAAAAATGCAAAAGTGTCTTCTCCACAAGCTCCCACTCAAATTTGGATTAGTTCAAAAAACCCAACAACCCACAATTGAAACCAAATGTGATCAAGCTCTATTACCACTTGTAAGGAAGTTAAGTAGCAGAACAACTTCCTACAATAGCCTTAAGAGGAGGTTAATGAAAAAACTTTTATAGATTGTCACAACAGTTATAGAAACTTAATAGAAATAGACACAACAACATGCATACCACAACACGAATGATTTATCTGAGGAAAACCCTTTTGGGAGAAAAACCCCATGCTCTAAAAGTCGCCCAATATATTATTCAGCAATCAACAATAGATTACAATATATTTGTAGAGCAAAGTCTTCATAAGAGTTTCACTAATTAGAGATTCAGAGGTAACTCGATAGCCATAAGACTCTTACACACAACCTCTATCTTACACACCTCATATATAGGAGATACAATACAAGAAACTATCAAACGGTATTACAAAACCATGGGTGAAAACCATGTAAGAAAGTGGAGCCAACCTTATCTCCTATCTAGATGACCTATAACATGTCAAAACACATGTCAACACATGTCTCTCCCTGTTACAACTCATTTATATGTCCGATGCATTTTATATTTTCCTATTTTTTGAGTGCAAACTTCTAGAGGCTAACTTGTGAACCATGTGTCTGATTGACGAACCGTTTGAAGCACCAGAAAGCTTGCGAAGTTCTCTATCACCTCATAAATCTCTACACAATTTATGCCTACTTTTCAAGGTGTTTTAGAGCCTCTAAAGTTCTCAAAATTAAATTTAATCCTTTCATCGCACCCCTCCAAAACATAAACTTTAATATCTTCAAAACTAGTTGTGATCTTGTGACAGAACTTTACCAGAATTCTTATCTAGCAAACCAAAAGATTTGGGGAGAATTTTGCACCATTTCATGATCAAATGAAAATTTTCTATAAATGGTAACCTAGTGTAAATGCAAGGTTGAGAGACCATTTTTTCTAACAAGAGTCATGACTGCAACAAGTTGATGAATTACTTCCTATGCATCCTTCAAAAGATAAAAACTTTGCCACTCTGAATGGGAATAGCCTATGCTCAAGAACTTAATGGAAAGCTGAAAACTAAACTAACTATTTACAAAGACTTGAAAATCACCTTAAAAGAAAGCTTTAAGGTGGATACAATTGACTGAAATGGGAAGGGCTTCACCACTAAGTCTAGATAGGTGGAAATAATTGGCCTCCTAGCTAATGATGACATATGGACCACTCCAAATTGCATCAAATTTGGAGTACCCATGTAGTTTTCATCCAACTTTGAAGATCCTATGAGCACAACCTTTCTGCCAAAACTTCTTTTGACCTATCCCAAATGTGTCTCAAGGGTTTGTATGGCCTACCTTTTGATTTATTCGAGCTCAATTAGCTCTACATATTTTACTATCATGGCATCATTCTCCATGAGCTCTAGCTAGTGTGCCAAGTCAAGAGAGGGAAACTCAAGAGATAGGGGAATACTTTCTTCTCTTCCATACAACAACATGTAGGGTGAATTTCCAATTTCTCTCTTGGGTGTAATCATGTCATCCCATAGGGTTGTCCTTGACTTTAAATGCCAAGATATTTGATTATCATCTATAGTTCTTTTCATGATCCTAATGAGGTTCTTATTGAAGGAATCAACTAGGTCATTTCCTTGAGGGTAGTAGTTTGATGATTTCTTCAAGTATATGGCATGACCAACTGCCCAAAAAATGAGTTGAGCTTCAACAAAAGACCTTGAATTTTTAGATATGATAATAGAAGGGGCACCAAATCTGGTTACAATCTCATCAAGGAACTCAACCATTAAAATTTCAGTAGCATCTTTCAAGGTGACTGCCTCTATCCACCTTGTGAAGTAATTTGTGGCTACCAAAATCCATGTATGGCCACCACTTGACAAAGGATTAATTGGGCCAATAAAATCTAGTCCCCATTAAGTACAAGGCTGATCAGTTTGAATGGGATGAAGAGGGAGGGCATCCAACCTTTGTTTACCTGAGAAAAAGGCAATCTCCCTACACTTCCTTACCCACTTATATGAATCACTAAGTAGGGAAGGCCAATAGTATCCTACCTTGATTATCTTCATGGTTAAGGTCCTTGCAGAGAAATGGCCACCTAAGGTACCATCATGAAATTCCTCTTGTAGTTTAGTTACCCGATATTCTTTGATACATCTCTGTAAGACCCCATTAGTATCTCTTTTGAAAAGAACACCATCCACTAATACGTAAGGGATGAATGATAGCTTGAGATGTCTTCTCTTAGTTCTATCAAAATTGAGAGAATAGCTACTATTCCTTAAGAAGGGAGTCATGATCTTCAACCAACTGATTTTCCATGCTCATCATTGGCTTGTTGTTCTATTTCAAAAGAGGAAACAAATTGTTCACACATGCCTTTGCCTCTCACTAGCTTGGTAATGTTGATGTTGAGGTTATATTCCATGACCTTGGTGATCCATTCAACCCTCTTCTCACTAATATCCTTGTTCAGGGGGAAATCTTTCACACTTGCATGTGGGAATAGGAGCTAGATCCAATTGTTGGATAACACGTGTATCAATTTCTTCAATATATTGACCACAGTGATGACCTACTTCTCTGCATGGTTATACTTAAGTTCATAGTTGTAAGGAAGTTAAGTAGCTAAACAACTTCCTACACTAACCTTGAGAGGAGGGTAATGCAAAAAAAATTATACATTGTTACAACAGTTACAAAAATAAGAAATAGACATAATACCATTCAAACCATAACAACGATTTACATGGGGAAAACCCTTTCAAGAGAAAAACCCCACACTTTAAAAGCCATCCAATATATTATTTAGCAATAAAAAATAGATTACAATATACTTGCAGAGAAATCTCTTCGTAGGAGTACCACTAATCAGAGATTTAGAGGTAACTCAATAGCCATAAGACTCTTACACACAACCTCTATCTCACACACCTCGTATATAGGAGATACAATACAAGAAACCATCAAACTGTATTACAAAACCATGGGCTAAAACCACCCAATAAGGTGTAGCCAAACGTATCTCTCTTCTAGATGCCCTATGACATGTTAAAGCACACATCAACATGTGTCTCTCCCTTTTACATCTCATTTATGTGTCTGATATATTTTATATTTTCTATTTCAGAAGTACAAATTTTGGAGGCCATAACTTGCAAACTATGTGCCTAATTGACAAACCATTTGAAGCATCGGAAAGCAAGTGAAGTTCTCTATCACCTTGTAAAATGCTACACCATTTACGCCCACATTTTAGGGTGTTTTGGAGGGTCTAAAGTCCCGAAAACTAATTTTAAACCTTTAATTTCACCCCTCCAAAATGAGAACTTTAATATCTTCAAAACTTGCTATGATCTTGTGATGAAACTTTACCGACATGCTTAATTAACCAACTGGAAGATTTTGGGAGAATTTAGCACCATTTCATGCTCAAATGAAAATTTACTATAAATAGTAACCTCATGTAACATCAATAAAAGATAGTAAAAAGTTTATGGATAGTATAAACTTAATTTTGGGAGATCTTTTTCAGATAATAACTACCCAGCTATAGGGTTGAGGATATGGATAGATGAAACTACAAACTCTACTAACATCTTGACAACCTTTTTCATTGATGCCAAAGGGGGAGTAGTGGGATGAGAAAGTTCAAAATATAGGAATCATATGCTTAGGGGGAGCTCTCATATTTTTGGTAACTTTTTTTTGGACTACACATTTTGGATACTTTTTGAAATTTCTCATGAGTGTTGCCATCAATGCCAAAGGGGGAGATTGTTGGCATATGGACACTCCAATGAGAAATTGTATGTGATTGAAGGTTTTGTCATTGATGGCAACCTTGCAATCCTATGGCACCGACAGGATATCATACCGGCAAGTATTACACAAGCAAGATAGTGCACCAGCATCAACTAGGACACCGACATCGGCATAGAAGAAAATATGTATACCGACATAGAGGCCGACATGATTTTTGTTATGTAATATTTTTTTTTATTATTGTAAGCTGACTTGGATAATTGTAAAATGACTCTTGTATATAAAGGAGATCATTGTAGTCATTTAAAAAAGTGATGGTAGAAGCATAAAAGAAAATATTAGGCAGACCTAATGTGCGAAATATAGGTCAAAGGTATATGTAAAGAACAGAGAAAGAACTGGTACTGAATCTAGCATTGGAGATGCTATTGTAAAGCAGTACAAGTCATTGGATTAGTATAATCCTTATTGTAAGTCAGTGTGACTTCCCATTGAGCAGTGAGCTCTAGGCAGTTGGCCTTCTTGCATGTGCAAGCCCCTATTGTAAGTAATATTCTCTTATTGGCAAGGGTTATGAAAATGAGACCTCCAAGGTATGAACCTTCTTGAATTTCCTCCTAGGTATAGCCAATGGTTTCTGGACAATCGACTCCTCCACTTGAAGTTGTCACCTCAGTTACTCACATTCACCTCTCCTGGGCTCCAACTCCTCCTGCTAGGATCTTAACACACAAACTCTTCTTATGGTTTCCCAGTGAATTAATAAGGTGTCTTTATTTTGTTTTGAAGTTTAAGACTCACCAAATCCATCGCCATGGTTTCTCAAGCCTTCTAGGTCTCTACCGACACCTAAATAGGCCTAATTGCATTAGCCCTCCTTAAGCAATTTTTGGGGATTAATCTGCAAAAATCCCAAACAAGCCTAATAATAAATCATGGATTTGAGTACCCTTTTGGAATTTGTAGACAATATTGTAAAAGTACATCTGGGTTGTCTGTACAAGTGTGGTTTCCAATTCTACACTATTTTGTGGGGTTTTAGGCTTAACCGGTGGATTGACAAAATTGGTCTAGAACCTTTCACTAGTCAAATATCCTACTCTAAAAACCTTATGAACCTTCAAGGGAACTTAGAGGGATTTCCATTCATATGACACTTGGGCCTGCATCAATCTCCGTGTGCTCACAAATCACACTTTGCTTGTTGTCCTAACTCACCTACTCCCAGCGGTGAGCCTAGGTCTTCATTGTTTCTCCTCCTCCTAGACCTAAAACACCATGCACCCTATTATAAAACTATATAAAGACCCTAGCCTATAATTCTTAATTATTTCAACAAGTGCCATCAAATAATGCCTAAGCTAGAGCCATTTCTTGCTCTTAAACCCTACTTGCAAGGGTTTTTCTCCTAGTTGCAAAGAATGAGAGAAATCTCTACAACTTGGAACAATCAAACCTGAAAATTAACCTTATTGAAACTAAATACAATGAACATACAAGGATGGAAATGGTTTTACACTATCTAGTCCGTATTGGACCGTACAAGCAATGAAAAACAAGATAAAACTGTCAAAAACCGGTGGAAACAAGATTGCTTCTCAAACCAAAAACTTGTTCTTGCATTTCCAATCCTTCCAACCTGCACAATGAAGTTAAATTTTTCTTATATCCACTTGTTTTAGTTGGTTCAACCAACTTCCTAATGCCCATAACCAAAAATGCAACTTTTGCAAGAAATTGCAAAATGTTGCTCAGCAACTTTTGATAACTTTTGCTCCAGGATGCAAATTTGCATTCTCTTGCATTGTAAGACTCCTAAAGTTCCTCAAACACCCTAGAAGACCTAAACACAACTCAATTGACTCCTAAATCATGAATTCATTCATCTAGAGTATTTCGCTTGTGAACTACCTAAGCATCTCACTTCTCAAGCTAACAACATCCTGAGCAGAATTGACTCAAGCCAAAATTTGGACACCTCAACCATGGCTCTACTGAGTCCTCAATGGTTGTTCCATTATTACATCACACATTGCCTCACAAACTAAAAATAAATCAAATCTTACATTCTTGGAGTTCTAGGTGCCTTGCACCATTCACCCTGCCATCTTTGACCATATCTCTGACAAAATGATACTGAAGATCAATGTGCTTGGTCCGTGCATGAAATGTCGGGTTCTTAGCTAGGAAGATCACACTCTGACTATCACATTAAATTGTCATGACTCCTTATTTGATTCCAATGTCTGAACACAGTCTCTTAAGCCAAATCGCTTCTTTACAAGCATGAATAACTTCCATATACTCTTCTTCAGTAGTAGACAAATCAACCATAGCCTGTCACTTACTCATCCAACTAATTGCCCCACCAAATAAAGTAAAGACATAAGCATTAGCGGATGTTCTTCTATCAATATCACCTCCCCAACCTGAATCCACATAACCATGAATATAAAGGAAAATCACTTCTCCAACTAAATTACCACGATAACACAAAGAATACTCTGAGGTACCCTTCAAATATCTAAAGGCTCTTTTGACTACATCCCAATGAACTCTACCAGGATTAGACATATATCTCGACAAAATGCCCACTACTTGGGAAATGTCTGGTCTATTATAGACCATAGCATACCTCAAACTTCCAACTACACTTTGGTAAGGCACTCTTCTCATGTCTTCAATCTCTAATGGGGATGTAGGACAATCTACAATAGATAATTTCATTCCAACTGCAAAAGGACCACATAATGGTCTATAATCTTGGATGTTGAACCTCTGTAACACTGAATTCACATACTTACTCGTCTAGCCATATCTTTTTGTTCGCTCTATCTTTTTAAATTTCCATCTCAAGAATGTGCTTTTTTGCACCAAGATCTTTCATTTCAAATTTAGCAATGAGCTAAGACTTTAGTTTTGAAATCATACCTTTCCCTTTATCAATGAATAACATATCATCAACATACAATGCAATGTACAGAAAATGATCACCATAAGATCTATAATAAACACAATGATCTGATTTAGAATGCTCAAATCCCAAACTCAACAGATATGTATCAAATTTCTAGTACCACATCTTAGGACTCTATTTGAGGCCATACAAAGATTTCTTTAATTTATAGACCAAATTACTTTTATATTTTACCACATAGTGCTTTGGTTGTGTCATATAAATATCCTCCTCCAAATCACCATGAAGGAAAGCAGTTTTCACATCCATTTGCTCAACCTCTAAATCATAAGTAGCAACAATAGAGAGAAAAAATCTAATGGATGTCATTTTTGCAACAAGATAAAATATCTCACCATAATCAACACACTCAACCTAAGAGTAGCCTTTTGCAACCAACATCACTTTATACTTCTCAATGCTTCCATCTGAACCAATCTTTTTCTTGAACACCCATTTACAGCCAATGGGTTTCTGTCCTTCAGGAAATGGTACAAGATCCTATGTGTAATTATTTTTCAATTCATACCTAATCCCTCTTTTATAGATTTTGGTTCATCCACATTAGTATTAAAAGAAAAAATACATCTTCAATCATCAGGTGAATACCATTCAAGTGGTTGTCTATGACTTGTAGACCTAACACACTGAGTTGGAGGTTCTTTCTCCTCTTCTAAACATTCAGAGCTAGACTATCTCTCCTCAACTTCTTTCCTATCTAGGGGTCTCGATTCAACTCTTTTAGGTGTAGAAGGGAATCAAATCACATCTTCCTTTTTAGTCTATTCTGGCTGCAATTAAATAGAAGGAGACTTAATTTCTCTAAAAATAACACTTCTACTATGAATAACCTTTTGTGCAATAGGGTCCTAAAGCTTGTATCCTTTCACACCATAATTGTACTTGATGAAGATACATTTCATAGTCTTGTTCTCCAAATTTGTCCACTTCTCCTTTGGCACATGTGCATATGCCTTACAACCAAAAAATCTAAGATGTTGCAATGAAGGCTTGTGACCCAACCATGCTTCCATAGGCATTTTATTAACAAGAGCTGAAGTAGGAGACTTGTTAATTAGGTAGCAAGCAGTGGCAACAGCTTCAACCCAAAACTTTTGTTCTAGACCATAACCACTCGGTAGACTCCTAGCCTTCTCCATCGGTGTCCTATTCATTCTTTCTGCAACTCCATTCTGCTATGTAGAATACGAAGTTCTCTTCTATTTTTTAATGCCATAATCTTTACAAAATCTATTAAAATCATTAGATAAAAATTCATTGTCATCGTGAGTCCTCAAACATTTAATTTTATTTCCAATCTACAACTCAACCATTGCTTTAAATTCTTTAAATCGATTGAAAACTTCATATTTACTCTTTAGAAAATATACCCATGTCTTCTACTAATATCATCAATAAGTGAAACCTAATATGTGGATTTTCCAATCGAAGGAACATCTACGGGACCAAACACATCATAATGAATAACATCCAAAACATTACAAGATTTATGAGAACTTGAGTAAAACTCAATGTGGTTTTGTTTTCCATAAGTGCAATTCTCATAAAAATAAAAGTCAAGATTACAATCATTCAAACCTTCAACAAATTTTTTATTTTTAGGGTCCTTAGACCCTTTGCTCCAATGTGGCCAAGCCTTTGGTGCCATAACATTGTCTTTTGTATAGGTAACTTTGATTCAGAAGAAAAGGCACCCTTAGGTACCCAAAAGCCATGTCCATCTTCTGAAGGTGAAACTCTCAAATTTTTTGAAAAAATATCCACAAATTTACTTTTTAAAAAAGTGCTATTACACTCAATAGTGTAGGCCTCTAGCTTATATAAAGTACCAAACCTGACACCTCTACCAATTACCATAGCACCCTTAATCATCTTACATCCTACTTCAGAAAATACTACCTACACACCCACATCTATTAGTTTGCTCATAGATGATAGATTTTGTTTTAATCCAGGGATATGCAACACACCATTAATCCTTTTTATTCTACCATTAGAAAACCTGATTCTAACTTTACCTCGACCAACAATGTCCAAATGTGATTCATCACCCAAGTAAACCTTACATCCATTAAATTACTCATATTTATAAAACCAATCTCTATTGGAAGTCATATGAAAAGATGCACCTCATTCAATTAACCATGCATCATTACCTACATGAGTCACCAAAGTTGCAATAAATGCATCACCGTCTTCCTTCTCGAATTTAGAATCAGAATCAAACTTCTTCTTTTTCTTCTTCTTTTCTTCTTTGTAGTCCTTATGGATGTGACCTAGTTTACTGCAATTCTGTAAAATGACTTTGGAATTTCCAAGAGATTTCGCTCTCTCTCTCTCGATTTGGACTTATTATGCTTCTCATTCTTCTTGCCTTTCTCCCTAGGTCTTCCATGAATAGTTCGGGCTTCCTTTGAGTTGATGGATACTTTCCTCCACATCTCTTCACCAAGTAGGGAACCCACCACAGATTCAGACTTAAAAATAATAGAAGTACTACTGATAGCCATAACAAGAGAATCCCATGAATCAGACAAAGAAAAAAGCAAGATATGAAATTTCTCCTCTTCGTTCATCTTAAAACCGAAAGATACTAATTGAGCCACCAACATATTGAATGCTTCTAGTTGGTTTTTAATTCATCCACCCTCTTCCATTTTCAAGAAATACAATTTCTACCTCAATAAAATCTGATTTAATAAAGATTTTGCTTGATACATTTCACCAACCTTAGTCCATAGCGTCTTTGCAGATTTTTCTTCATGGACATTGATCATAATAGATTTTGCCAGGCACAATTTTATTAGACCCATGGCTTTTTGGCCCATAACATCATACTGAGCCACCACAGTAGGATTTGAGAGCCTTTGGACATTCACATCAACAACATCCCACACATCTTGATCTATTAGCAAATCTTCCATTTTTCAGCTTCCACATCTCAAAATTAGTTCCATTGGATTTATCCACCTCTATTCTCCCTGGGGAACTTGCCATTTGAAAATTCCTACAACAAGATCAAAAAGTGTTTTCTGCACAAGCTCCCACTCGAATCTGGATTAGTTCAAAAAACCCAAAAACCCACAACTAAAACCAAAGGTGATCAAGCTCTGATACCACTTGTAAGGAAGTTAAGTAGCGAACCAACTTCCTACACTAACCTTGAGAGGAGGGTAATGAAAAATTTTTTATTGATCATTATAGCAGTTACAGAAAA
Organism: Cryptomeria japonica; assembly: GCF_030272615.1. Taxonomy (NCBI): domain Eukaryota; kingdom Viridiplantae; phylum Streptophyta; class Pinopsida; order Cupressales; family Cupressaceae; genus Cryptomeria; species Cryptomeria japonica. The sequence continues at coordinate 681,987,024 of NC_081414.1, forward strand.
TAGAAATAGACATAATACCTTCAAACCATACTAGAGTGATTTACGTGGGGAAAGCCCTTTCGGGAGAAAAATCCTACACTCCAAAAGCTGCCCAATATATTATTCAACAATAAAAAATAGATTACAATATACTTGCAGAGAAATCTCTTTGGAGGAGTACCACTACTCAAAGATTCAGAGGTAACTCAATAGCCATAAGACTCTTACACACAACCTTTATCTCACACACCTCATATATAGGAGATACAATATAAGAAATTGTCAAACAGTATTACAAAACCATGGGCTAAAACTATCCAATAAGGTGTAGCTGACCTTATCTCCCTTCTAGATTCCCTTTGACATGTTAAAACACACACCAACACTTGTCTCTCCCTTTTATAGCTCATTTATGTGTCCGGTACATTTTATATTTCCTATTTCAGAAGTACAAACTTTCAGAGGCCATAATTTGTGAACCATGTGTCCAATTGACAAATTGTTTGAAGTACTAGAAAGACAACAAAGTTCTCTATCACCTCGTAAACCAGTACACCATTTACACCCACTTTTTAGTGCATTTCGGAGGGTCTAAAGTCCCCAAAATTAAGTTTAAACTTTTAATTGTACCCCTCCAAAATGAAAACTTTAATATCTTCAAAACTAACTGTGATCTTGTGATGAAACATTACCAACATGCTTATCTAACCAACTAGAAGCTTCTGAGAGAATTTTGCACCATTTTGTGCTCAAATGAAAATTTACTATAAATAGTAACCTCATGTAAATGCAAGGTTGAGACACCATTTTCCCAACAATAGTCCTTCAGGCCCCCACTAAAAAAAGCAATGGGTTGCTCCAACTTATTTTCATTGAGCTATGTTAAGATATCTAAGATACTTGCATCCCCTCCTAAAGTATAGAGGATGAATTCTTTATCATAATTGGGATTTAATAGGGTAGGAGCCTGAGCAATTTCTTTTTTGATTTGTTCAGAGCTATCTTTTCCTTCCTAGGTCCAACTAAAAACCAGATCGTTCCTCATGGCTATGAGAGGTTTAACCATGGAAACCAGTTTTAGAATGAATCTTATTAGAAAGTTGGTCCAACCAAGGACACTTTGCAGTCCCTTTTTGTGACTTGGGAGTAAAATAATAAGAATGGCCTCCACCTTTTTTGAATCTATGGCCAAACCATCCTTTGATACAATGTGCCCTAACAACCTACCTTGATTAGTAGAAAATAAACACTTACTAGTATTTAAGGACACACCATACTCTTTTCATTTCTTAAACACCTATTCAAGATGACCAAAGTGATATGTTTCATTCTTGGAGTACATAATGATATCATCTAAGTGTATCAATACAAACTTCACTAATACTTTGTTAAAATACATATCCATGGCTCTGTGAAAAGTAGCACCTACATTAGTTAGTCTGAATGGCATCTTACAATAGGCACAAGTGCTCAATTTAGTAGTGAATGTAGTCTTCAATTGGTATGATTCTTGGACTAGGATCTAATTATATCCTAAATATTCATCCAAGAATGAAAATATCTCCAAGCCCCTCACTTTAAACAACATTTGTTCCATGGTAGGAAGGGGGTAATGGTCTTTAAGGAAGACTCTATTGAGAACCCTTTAAAAATCTATGCATAACATGATTTCCCCATTATTTTTCTTAACTAGAAATAGATTAGCTACTCAAGAGGAGTGTTTGATTGGAAAAATTATATTAGATTCTATGATTTTGGACAGTTCATTCCTCATCAAGGGTTCAATCCTGGGTTTTATGGGTCTCTACTTTTGTCTAACATGCTTTGCTTTTGAATCTAGCTCTATGGTATGTTGGGCCAAACTAGGATCAAACCCTTTTGGGTTCTTATAACTAAGAGAAAATATATCATTGTATTCTTTACAAGTATTAATGAATACCTCTTGTTTTTTTTAGAATACACCTTTCCTAAGTTGAGAGCTTTTCCACCAGCTACTGTGATTGGCTTGCAATCACGCGTCCTTGTGGCTAGGTTCCTAAAATTCTACTTCATTTGATCATCTGAATTGAAAATTCCCTCAAGATGACTAATCCTTTGGGAAACTTGTTTTAATTGAGCTACATAATTTGATCTCCATATTGGTTCTACAATATGGATTGGTTCTTTTTAGAGTATTTTGTCTCCTCTTATAAAAAAAATGATAATCTACTGGTCAAAGTCAAATACTTTCCAATTCACTTGAATGTTAGGGACAACAGGCCTAACCACAAGCCTAATTTGTTTCTCTTTCTTATTTGCAACATGAGTTGGTATATCATGTTGATAACTAATTGTTTCTATCTTATCATCATGTTTGTTTTGATTTCTAGGGACACTACATATGTTGAAGGCTCCAAGCCCCTCAAATAGGTTCCAAACTCTATGTTTGTAAGATTTTAGGATGATGGTCTTGGTTATGCTTTGATCTTTAATATAATTAACAACTAGCTCACTGTCCTCATGCATATGTAATTATTTGATCCTTATTCTTTGTGCTATTTGAAGACCTAGTTATATCAAGGCCTCATACTCAGCTACATTGTTCGTTTAGCTAAAATGAAGTCTGAATGAGTAGTATTTCTCCCCACTAGGAGAAATAAGCATTACACCATGCCTTGCACCATTTTTTTTCTTGAGCCATCAAAAAACATACTCCACAATCCCTTGAAGTCACCACATGCTTTGGTGAGATTGAGAATGTGATGGTTCTCCTTATGAATGTAATAAGTACCAAGACTTGTCTCCACAACTTGATTGGTTGGGTCAGATTGGGAAGAATTAGCCCAGTCATCAAGAAGACAATTAGGCACCTCCAAAAGAGTAGCAAGATCCTAGACTAAAAAAGCCTCCCTATCATCATGAAAGCTACAATTCATATTTATAGGGCTAGGAATGTAAGGCTCATTGTGATCCTTTGCAATGGGATTTTCCTTTATGGTAACCTTTGTACCATATCTTGTTCTAAATAACATATGGTACAAGTCTAGGGATAGCTCTGCCTATCTTAGCAGTAAACTCCCTTGATAAATAGATGGCAAAGAAGGCAAGAAGGTTAATGATTGAAATGTCTTGCAAGAAACTACAACTAGGGAATGCATGCAAGGTCAAATATAAGTCCATAATCACCCTCACCGTCTTAACCAAAGTTCCATCAAGTTGTACAACTCCTTTATTCATAGCCTCATATTTAATGCCTAGACAATCAACTACATTCTTGGGCATGCCTTAGCTACTAGCTCCTGAATCTATCATGCAATTGTGAACTAAACTATCCCCTATAATTAAAGAGATATAGAAAGGAGGTGTATTTTGTAGGTAGTTGACATTATCCTTTTGCATTGTATGTTGAAATAAATACCCATGTTAACATTGTGTCTATCCATCATAGCACAAGTTAAATCTAGCCTACATAATCATTTTCAGACCTAGAGTTAACTTTAGAGCTATCATCATTTGAGTCATTTCAAATCCTTGCATTGGTCTTCATAATCCATTTAAGATATATTATTTTCACTCCTTAGGTTGTCCTTGCATTCTAGAACTCGCATATCATTCCATCTTGAGTCATACATTTTCCTAGGTCAAAGATTAGAACTATCATATATGCCCATGGCTACCTTGGCTCAACAAATTCAAGATCTCAAGAGAGATATATATGGCATTCAATTCAAACAAAAATAATCAATGACCCCTCTTAAGAGACAAATTTATGATACCAAGAATGATAAACTTCAACGAATACTAAAATGATTATATAATGTGGAACAAAATGTAATTGAAAATAAAAGGCCAAACCTCAAGAAAGATCACATGACTCCTTCACCAAGGCAACAAGACATTTCTTCCAAATATCCCTTAGATATACACTTTACACCTTTGGGACAATCTATTGAGTTGTCTTTGAAAGAGATTCTTAAGCACAATCTTATTACATTGCCTAACACAACCCCATGAAGATGTAAATTTTTGAGTAAATGTTGCACATATCATAGACAAAATAAACATAAGACTTCAAATTGCATGGAATTAAAGCATAAGATTGAAGACCTCCTTGATAATGGTATCATCAAAGTTGAAGATCCCAGTGACTCACATAAAGAGAAACAAGGCACTACTCCTAAACATGATCAAAGTCAAATACCTATTCCTATCAAGTCTCCACATGTAGTCTCCATATCTTCCACCATTCCTCATCCCCTCATACTTATCAATAGAAATCCATACCTTCTTCCTCATACAATGAACCTAATGATGACACTTTTCATGTTGACTCTGAAGGGATATATCTTCTGCAAATCCAAGCTAATCCCAAAGTTTATACAAGTTATAATAATGATTTAACAATCCTAGATCCTATGCCATCATGCACTCCAAGTTCAAACATACCCACTCATATGAAAAATCCTATCCCTTCCTTAGAAGTGGCTCCATTTCAAGAGGATAATATAAAGAATGAAGCAACAAGTCTATCATAAATCAAGATCAAGACACCAAGTCAATCCAATCCAATCCAATAGCTGACCAAGATCCTATTTCTCTAAAATCCAATGATGATCCTCTTATACCTTTCCATTTATTCCATGATGACCCCCTTTTATCTCAAGAGCCAAGAATCTTTCCAAATCCCATTCCTAATTCACTTCCTAAGAACTTGATCATGATGCCTCTTCCACCTATTCAAAATGAAGAGTCAAACACCCTTTCCACTTTATCCAATGATCCTCTTCCATGTCAAGATCAATGTATCCCTTCATTTCCCTATCATAATCCTCCATGTTGTCCACAAGATTCCATCTCCCAAGATGAGCAAATCATACATCCATATCCACCTAAAGATATCATTATTTCTCTTAGTCCCCCTCATGACCCCAATGTTCCTGTGCATGTTGATGAACCTCTTATAGGTCAAATGGATTCCCCCATTTCCATTGGGTTTGGTCTACTTTGTGACCCTATCATTTCTTCCATTCCATATCCACCTCAAAGTGGACTCACATCTTCTTCCAAAATAAACGAGTATCCCATTAGTCAAAGGATTAATCAAGGCAAGCAGTTAGGCTGCCATAAACTGTTGGAATCCAAGAACACTAAGAGGGGGGGGGGCAGTTGAATCAATGTTCTACTACTAATTAAGAATTTAATTCCTTTAGATACTTTTCCAATTAACAACCGATAAGCATATAAACAAGATATAATGAAGAAAAAATCAACCACAAAGATCAACACCATAACACCACATATTTCTACATGGAAAACCTCAAAGAGGAAAAAACATGGTGGTATTTGTGACCCACAATATCTATCCACTGGCCAGTTGAATAAATATTGCATAAAAAGGGGTCCTACACATGTAGGAAGGCACACTACCTAGAGCGCACTTCTCATTAAAAAGGAGCCTCACTAACTACAACTATAAAATACTGAATTACAAACAAAATTCTAAACTCTGAGTGTGCATCTGATATGCTAGATAAGTTCTAGTTTAAGTACTGATTGTACCAGTTAACAATGTCTCCTTCCTTACTGGTAACCTGATTCTCTTTCCAATCCCCTGCACAAATAACCAAGATCGACTAAAAATCATTACATTTGAATTACATCGATCAATATCTTGCTCACACAATCTCATAAATCCTACTGCATCTATATCCAAAAATGACTTAACCGAACTAACTTACATACCCTTACATATATGAACATGAATGCCTTATGTTGGCTTACAATCATATTACAAAAGATAAATACATGTCGGCCTAAACAAAGATATAAACATTAATCTTTATGACTGTTGTTGCTTTAACCTTTGTTGGATCAATCTCCTATGTCGGCCTCCAAATACCAGTTCCAAGTTTGTCGGTTTCTCTTTCTTTTTACAATGTTGCTTTCATTAAATGTCGGATATCAATCCTAGAATACCGATAAGTATCCAACCCAAAACAATGTGTGTTGCCATTAGTGACAACACCATGAGCCTGGATGAGTGTCAGTTGCTAAAAATCTCCCCCTTTGGCATTTATGGAAACACTCATGTGAAAAATGGATCATTGAAGTTCTATTTCGGTTCCTATTCAAAAACTTCCCAAAAACTGATCTCAAAAAGCTGCCCCCCCTGAGCTATATATTACTTCTTATGTCGCTTAACATTTTTCACATCCAACCTCTCCCCCTTTGACAACAATGCCAAAGTCGGGGCAAATGATAAGAAATGAATGAAATCAAAATTGTGTTTAGCGGATCTAGATGCACTTGAATATATCAGGGTAATAACTCTTCAAAAATCGCAAGTAAGTGTCCCAGCCAGTTTTCAATGTTCTCAAAATTGATACAAACCCATTAAGAATGTAAGCATGCAATTCTTCTTTTGTTAATGAGCCCAATGTGGGCTTACTCATCTGTTTCACACATTCCCTTTTGTGAAGCAATAAAGTGTTTAGCCGGGGACTGACCAAACCTCTTTAACTTGTCCATATCCTTCTCCAAAGCATAAATCTCTGATTCAAAAAGAAAAATTTGACCATCAATGGTGTTGATCAATGACCGAGTACCATCAAAATTATTTGCAAGATGCTCTAACTAGACCTTAGCGGCTTTTATTTTAACTTCCAAGTCTGTTGTTAATTTAGTTGTGTTAGTGCAAGACTGGTAAATACTATTGCATTGATGAAGGGCTTCATCAATCCTTGTCAATTTTTGTTAGCTTTGCCTTATCAGATGTGATCATGTTATCAAAAGTGACATTTCTAGATACATTATACCTTTCCACCAACTACCGGTTTGACACTTGTAGAGTTTTGTACTCCTTGGCAATGTATTTTGTCAAACCCTTTAGCTTGCCGGAGGGGCTAGCTACCTGACTGATCTTATATTCTAGGACAAGATGATGTAGGATTGGAATAGATTGTTCTATAGCTTTCTTGTCCTCTGATCCTTCCTTCATAATCCTTTGTGCTGCAACAAACATTAATTCAGAACTACTCAACTGCTCAATATTCTTCTTCTCAAAATGACTAAAATCTACTTGACTAGATGTGTCAAGTGCCAACATATATAAGGTACATCAAAAACCCATATCAAATCAAATGTTGATGGTCATGGTCCCAACACAAAATATTCCTTCCAAGACATTGGTATCCCTATTAAATCCCACATCCTTCCATCTAAGTCCAAATATACACCTAACCCTTGAACCCTTCCATCCATTTTAGGTCCCTTTACCCCTCCAACCCTTATTCAAGATCAACAAAGACACACATTGTTTAGAATATTACCAACATCTACTAATATCAACCCATCCATAAATCCTCCATACAATCTCTATCCACCTATAAATCACGTTCCTCTTCCTATAAATCTAAATTCCAAGTATAAAAATCACAAGTCTAAAAATCCACATGATTTTAAGGATCAATATGTCCCATCTAATCGACATGTAAAAATAAAGAAAATGGTGATTTGAAAAGAAAAAGAGATATACAAAAGGCCACAAACATCCATTGAGCAAAAGAAAGAAAATTCAAATTCCATATGGATTCCTAAGGCACTTGTAGAAGCAATGCATTCCAAGGAACTACAAAAGAAAGAAAAATAAAAAAACCACATGGATTCCCAAGCAACTCGTTGAAGCACAACATCCTAAGAAAAAATCAGATTTAGTACCCAAGATAGCTATCCATGCTTCCAAACCTTTGCAACCTTTCAAATCCATTTTGTGTCCTCATGTTCCAAAATCCATTGCCATTCCTCCATCAAAATCTCAAAATCCAAAATACACTTTTCCTCCATCACTCCACCACCCTTCAAGTTGTGTATCAATGTTGATCCTGCCAACATTTCCACTCACTCATGCACTTTTCTTTCAATATCCCATCTATTATCCAACCCCTATTTTCCATCTTTTGGTTCCTCTTATCCAATGCTTTGCATAAATCCTTACCCTAGTTTCATTTCATTATCCTACCAATGTCATTGAGCATACCTTCATAGCCATTATCTATTGCAACACTTATTTCAAGGGTACCATCCAAAGAAGCGAGATGTCTGATTCCTTCTTCCATCTCCTATCATGCATCCATTATCTTCCAAAAAAAAAAAAAGAGAGAGAAAAGTGAAAAAAATGAAAAAATAGAAAAAAGAAAAGGAAAAAAGTGAAAATAAATAAATAAATAAATAAAATTCATGTGTGAAAACTACTTCTTGTGGCACCTTGAGCAAGTACCATTATGAAAACCTAGTAAATAGGTGTCATGCGTAATCCATTATTTTCTTGCACTATTCACCAAAGGCAAGTTTCATCCATGTTGTCTTATTCACCAGATCCATCTATTATCCCTCATCCTGCATTATCCTTCATCCTCCACTATCCCTCATTAACCATATATCTATGCATAATCTCTTTTCCACCTTTGATCTTGATAAGGTTAAGGATCTTTGTAGGCTTCGTGTGTCCTATATATTACACTTGATCCACACCCTTCAACTCCTATCTACTTTTTTTCCATTGCTTTCTTCCATCCTTCATTACCATCTTTTATCTTTCTTATCCTATTTTCCTCCTATCCAAAACTATCCCTTGATCTTGATCAAAACTATAGACAAAATGAAAAACATGTTTTCAAAAAAACCTCTTGGCATGACCATTTCTTTGGACCATATGAAATTCATTACATTGTATCATTTCCTTATATTTCTATATCCAATCCTTTTGCTTAGATTAACATGTTATCCTATTGTAATATAGTCCTTGAACATCACATAAGCATCTCCCATCCTTCACCTATCCATTCATGTCCCGTTAGTTCATTCACTTGCTCAAAATCTAGCCTAGAAGATGAACACGATTTTTTTTGTTTGAAACAACAAGATAGGCTACATTGTCTAAAAGAGGGAAAAAATGTAGACACATAAAAAAATTTATTAAAAGGCATCCTCTTATCAAATCTCAATTTTCTAATCATTATCAAGTTGATCCATTTTATAATATCCATTCCTAATTTTTTATTATTCTCCATTATACTATTCATTATATCAATATTCATATTGTAAAGTTGCGATGTACTGGGAGCCACCGGAGCATGCATTGATCCATGCCTGAAGCGAACAGGAGCCATGGCCAAACTTGCCAAATTAGAAAAATGATATTCCATTAAATAAATAGTATATTATTTTCCAGTATTCCATTAAATCCATTTTATTCTCAAACCCCTCTCATATCCACTTCATCTCTTATTTATCATTTTTCATATCCATCAATTACATTCACCTAATGCATGTGGGACCAACATCTCCAGTCCAATCTTTTGTTCCCCATTTATCCTACAATTTGTATTCGACCCTGAGGACATCTTTAAATACCTTGCTCCTCATTTCTAAGCCTAACAAATCTCTCTATCATTTGTATGCTTGCATTTTCAAATACTTTTTTCTTGCCTTCTAGTTCATCATCTCTTTGATTTTTATAGCTTTCATTTCTTTGCATCACAAAATCTCTTTTCATCATAGCTCTTTGTGCAAATGCTTCTACTGAGAGCACCTAAAATTTGAGCATGAAGTCTTGATTGGTAGGAGTTCAATAGAGTTAAAATTCCTATAGATTTACATGTTTGGTTTGTTTTAGTGTTGTATGATGGATATTGCACCAATTATTAAGTTAGGGTGTGCATTTAATGGAAATGCACAAATGATAAGGCATAACTAAACAATTGATGGAACTGAGTAGTATAGCCAAGTTGATTAGTTGATTAAGCTGATAGGGATTGATACTAGTGCAAGACAAGGCGATCTAATTATTGGTTGATTGATTGATCTAGGAATATTGAGATTTCAAGAAACAATGTGATTGATTGATAAAGCGATTGATCTCTCACAAACAAGAAAAATGAAGAAAATGAAGAAAAAGATGAAATAAATGATTGAAGATGAGAAGATGATAGAAGACAAATGATAGAGAGAAATGATCAATGTGCTAGGTGATGAAAGGATATGCAAAGATGAAAAGATGCAAGAGGATGGATGATGAGAAAAAAGAAGATGAGAACTCGCCTTAGGACATGATTGTATATCACCATCGAGCTTATTATGACAAAAGGATAAAACTCATCTCCAGGATATGGATTGGACCCAAATGAATCATCATACCAATTGCGTGTAGGAAAACACATCACACAGTGAAGGAATGCCCCAATTCACATGAGACCCATACATCCTTGATGATCTTAAACAATCATGTCCTAAGATGAGTCATCATATTACTAAGGAACAATCCACAAGCAGTAAGCAGGTGAACATTCCTCATCCTCACCTTTATAGTCAAAGACATCTTGGAGAGAAAATTTTTAGTCAGACATCTTAGAAAAGCTAAAAGACATATCACCAAAAATAAAATTAGAAACAATCAAAAGACAATCAAATAAACAGATATTATGTTTCGTGCTGAATCATTCTTGCCATAGTTAATGTGTTTGGTTTTGATAAGTTGATCAGATGTTGTTATGTCTGCTCAATGTTTTGATTGTGTTTGTACAAAGTGTTTGTGTTTTTGCAATGTTTTTGGATTTTGATGAAAAGTTTTACGATTTTTAGGGTTGTTTTCAAGACTTTTTTTTATGATTTTTATGATTTTTTTTTTCAAGACATTTTACAATTTCTAGTTTTTTTCAAGACTTTTTACGATTTTTATGATTTCTTCGGTATATTTTATGATTTTTATAATTTTTCAATGTTTGCCCCTCGTGTCTAGCAAGGGAAAAATGATTTTGAGCAAGTGAATGAACTAACAAGACATGAATAGATAGGTAAGGATGGAGGAATCTTATGCGATTTTCAAGGACTATCTCACAATAGGATAACATGTTAATCTAAGTAAAGGGACCAAATATAGAAATATAAGGCAATGATACGGTGTAACAAATGTAATATGGTCCAAAGAAATGGCCATGTCAAGAGGTTTTTTTGAAAACATGTTTTACATTTTGTCCTTAGATTGCATCAAGATCAAGGGATAGATTTAGATATGAGGAAGATGATAGGATAAGCAAGACTGAAGATGGTAGTGAAGGATGGAAGAAAGAAATGGATGAAATAATGGATAGGAGATCAAGGGTGTGGATCAAGTGTAATAGATAGGACACACAAAGCCTACAAAAATCCTTAACCTTGTCAAGATAAAAGGTGGGAAAGGGATATATATGGATATAGAGTAAATGAGGGATAATGGAGGATGAGGGATAATAGATGGTCATGGCAAAGAAGACAACATGGATGGAACTTTCTCCCTAGTGAATATAGGAAGAAAATAATTGATTATGTATGACGCCTGTTTACCAGGTTTTCATCATGGTACTTGCCCAAGGTGCCACCAAGGTGGCTTTCACACATGGACGAATTTATCTCTCTTTACTTTTATTTATTTATTTATTTTTCTTTTCTTTTCTTTATCTTTTTTTTTTTCTCGTTTTCCATTTTTTTAATTTTTTCTCTCTTTTTTTTATTTTCTTTTCTCACTTTTTGGAAGATAATGGATGCATGATAGGAGACGGAAGAAGGACTCAAGAATCTCACTTCTTTGGATGGTACCCTTGAAATATGTGTTTAAATAGACCATGACTATGAAGGTATGCTCAAAGATGTTGCTAGGATAATGAAAAAAGAATGTTAGATGGATTATTGGATGGAACTAAGGTAAGGATTTATGCAATGGATTTGATAAGAGGAATGGAAGGATGGAAAATAGGTGTTGGATAATAGATGGGATATTCTAAGAATGGTGCATGAGTGAATGGAAGTGTTGGTGGGATTAACATTGGCACACACCTTGAGGGGTGGTGGAGTGATTGAGGAAAAGTGTATTTTGGATTTTGAGATTCTGATGAATGACATACTTGTACAAAAACTACTAAAAATTGCATATAAATGACTAATCTTGGTCACGTGACCATTAGTAGTTTATTGTCGATCGTTTATAATGCGAACAGATTTATGATTAAACCATTTTTAGTCATTTATCAGTTGTTTTGATTGATCAATTTGGTAGTATATTTAGTGGTTAATTTAGTCATTGATTGTTTTTAATTGGCCATTTATTTATTCATTGTAATCATTAATTATCATTTGAATACCATTTCATTAAATCTAGATGCTAGAAAGTTTTGGTTAAGTGTGAGAACATATAGTCAAGTAAATTTCTATGAAAAGATGCCTACACATAAATATGCCTAAGTTTTATATATAATCTTCTCTACAAAATATATGCTTAATGTTTATTTAGTTTTATATAAAAAAAATCTTATTCATTAGAAAATATCATCTATTATTAAAATCTATTATTCTACACATTATATATATATATATATATAATGTGCAGAATAATAGATTTTAATAATAGATGATATTTTCTAATGAATAAGATTTTTAATATGACATATTTTAACCAAAATAAATAAATAAATGAATTGCTAAATATTTATAATTAAAAATTTGTACATTTAATTTAGAAATTAATATAATCCTTGAATAATAAAAGTAATAAAATATAATTAAGTGATAACTAAGAAACTAAATCTTATCACAATAATTCCAATAGTGTCTATCTAGAACAAATACTAGTACACTCTATTGATCTTTAAAATATAGAAATTTTGTATTCATCTTTGCACCATTTAACTTTGGCATGAGTTTATGGTAAAGAAACTGACTTTTAACCATTTCCCTAGTCATTATGACTTTACCATTTCTTTATAATAACTAATTCATCAATTTCCAAAGCATGTACCTCACAAAACAATTAGGAAGAATTGTATCATAGTTGGAATGATAAGCAACCAATGTTACTTATGAAACAATGATACTTCTGTTACTTTCTTTTCGTTACTACAATACCTATGACAACTTACAATCCCTTCCTTCTATGCATTCAAATAACACATCAAGAAGACACAACATCCTCTCACTGCTACTTTTCTCCTCGAGAGTCTGAATGGGAAGTGATTCAATCAACACAAAGATTGCCCAGGCTTCCTAGATGACTTTCATTTTGTTGTGTTGGTTGTTTGAGGCAATTGCAATCAGCATTTCAAGGGTGACTACAATTGCCTTGTGGCACACCTCATCTGTCAACACTTGTAGAAGTCCTTCAATTAAGTCACCATTGGAGTTCATAACAAAATTCCCTAGGCCTTTCCTTGACACTATCTGTAAGAGAATGGTGGCATGAAACTGGGCATTGGAGGTACCCCTCTTAAGAACAAAGGCCAGAGAGGTGACACACTTACTTGTGGCAATTGAATCTAGCATCTCCTCCAACAACAAAAGAGAATAAAGAATTCCCAAGGCTTGCTTGCAGGCCATCACAACTTCATAGCAACATCCCTCTTCATATCTTTCAATGACATAAATTAGGGAAACAAGAGCGACAAAGGAAGCAATGAGCCACCTGTTTCTCTTTCTCTCACCGGCCACATATCTCAACTTTTTCAATGCCTTCAATTGAAATGACTCCATGTCATGGGTTGGGAGAGGGGTGGTTTCAATCTCCCTCTCTGTAAATAATTTTTTTTAAAACAAAAATAAATGAATAATAAAAGAAACAATAGATTCTATGAAAAAAAACCCTGCACACTACAAAACATGGGGATTTGAACCCCTGAGATAACTACGAATACCACTCCTCCTCAATCCACACTTGGAGATTTGCAAAATAAAACCAAAAAACCAAAAGAAAAATCAAATCTAAGGATAAATAAAAAATTAGAGAGGAAGAACGAAGATTTGGGAGAAACCTTTGATCTTCATGGCTGATTTGATGAAGCCAAAACACCCTTGGAAAACCTGCATCAATGCCTTCCATGAAGGAGGATAGGGTTAGAAAATCTGGAGAAATTGTTCAAGTGAGAAAATAGGGTTATAACTCCCCTTTCATTGCATCATAATATAAGTAGGTTCTCCCAATGAAGCCCTATGATTCAATGGTAGAAATAAAAGCAATATGAAGGAACACAATGAATCATTGAGAGGGGGGTGAATCAGTGGTAATAAAAAACTTTAACTTCTAAATGATCCAAGCTTTAATAACAGTAATCATAAAACTATGAGCATAGATATAAAACACATTTAAACACACACATATAGAGAAACTTCATAACACAAGAATATACGAGGAAAACCCATGGTGGGAAAAACCTTAGTGAGAAATGTTGCTAGAGTAGTCTACTGCTCCAATCCAGCCTCACAAGTAAAATTGATTACAATGTTTAAGGCACCAACCCCTGAAGTTTATGGGTACCAACCTAAAGGAGCACCAACCCCTAGCTTTATGAGAACCTACTCAAAGGATCATCTACCCCTGCTTTGAGCACCCATTTAGATATTTACAATGACTTAATACAATGAATTGTTACAATGAAAAGCCTTGTTACAAATGAGTTTTGTAAGACCTTACTATTTATTGCTAGCTCACTATGTTATAAACACTTAAGATTGTGTGACTCTTTTCTTCTCTCAATCTCTCTTCTCTGCTCTTTAATTTCTATTGTCAATCCCTTCTCTCAAGTTTCTTATCTTTACATCCAGTTCTTTGATCTCTTCTTGGTTCTATCCTATTTCTCTATCTCTCACAATGTATATAACCCACTATGCTATCTACCTCAGCTCTACACTTTTTGGTTGTTGGTCTCTGCTCTTCACGACTGCATTCTACTATCTCTTCATTCACTTTTTTCTCCCACACAATTGCAGGTCAAAACTATTTTTTTCTACTCACACCTTGCTACCTATCACCCTAGCTACACTCTTTGCGCTTACTCATTATAGTCTAAATGCACATCACTATTTTCAATCAACACCCACTTGTCTAGATCTTCCAACTTAGTTTCCTCATCTACAACTATCAAATCTCATCAATCCCCACTTTGTTCGATCAACTCTATACAAATAATGATTTCCCTCCAAGAATAGATTCAAAATTTGATCTTCTTGAGTCTCTAAGAGATCATATCTACCAACAGATTGGATTCACTATACACTCCACTCAGACAGATAGCTGCCATAAATAAATGCATTCTCTTGATATTGTTCTACATTTAGATTATACATCTGAGCATAGATTACTTTACTTAGTAACCTTCAGCCTGGTAGATTTCGTCAAGCTACAAAATGCTCAAAAACTCTCTTTGTAATGTGATCACATTAAATGCTGCTTCATTCTTCTCAGTTTGCACTATACTTTGATTACTAACTTTTCTAATCTCTGTCTGCACATAAGATTTGATATCCTTTTGTTTTATCATCTTGAGTTGTGCACCTATCTGCAATAGATATTCCATTAATGAATTCACCATCCTTTTGCATTTATTGGATTGACAACTGCCTCATTAAAGTGCACTATCTTTGTAATCACCGACTTTAACATATATGATTCATCCTTTGACCCTTGGAAGCCACTTGTCTTCAATTTCGGTGTCCAATTCACTTGGTCAATGTTGGCCAACTACCACATAAACCACTAAGTTTATCGGCATGCATTATGTCATCAAAATCTTCTCATTCAAAATCTAGATCATCTAGTCAAACTTGGTCAATATCCATGTGGACTATCTTCCCTATCAGCATGCAAATGTATCCTCAAAAATTTCTCATTGGATGTCCAATTCGCTTGGTCAAACTTAGTCAACTACCACATGGATTCATAAGTTGCATTGATGTTTTTAGTAGATCGCATAACATGCATGTTATATGTGTTCTCTGCATCGCATGTATACCTGCGGGTTGGCAGGATGCTTCATCTTTCTCCTTTCTACTTACCTCACAAGATCCTCTTTCCATCCTTTTGCATGTTGTGGGATAGCGGGATGCATGCTACCTTCCTTCTACTTTTCCCTACAAGATCATTGCACATTCATATTGAATGGTGTAGGATAGCGAGAGAAACCTTGTTTTCCTTTTTCCATGTTACCCTGCATGACCTTTTCACCATGGCTCTTTTCAGTGAGGGATGGTGGGGAGTCTCACTCCTCTTTATTTTATCTTACCCCACACACCCTTCATTTCAACCTTTTCAATGCCATGGGGTAGTGGGATACATTCATTTGCCTCAGTCTTTCTTACCCCACATGGAAGCTTGACACCCGATTAAGATGATGCGGGGTGGCGGGGAACATAGTTTTCCTTGCCTGAAGTTACCCCACAGGGTCACTTCCTCCCCATCTTTGGAACCAAGGGATAATGGGGGGACTCTATCCCCTATGTGTTAGTGCTACCCTGCAGATATTTTTGTGTCTAGTTTTCTAGTTGCGGGATGGCGGGGTGAGTAACCCACGCATTATTGATATCTTCTGTCAAAAGACCAACATGACTAAACTGCCATGTTATTGACATCTCTGGTCAAACAACTATCATGTTATTGCCATCTGTAGTCACATATCCATCATGTTATTGACATATGCAATCAAATATCCATCATCTTATTGACATTTGCAGTTAATAATCCTCATGTTATTGACAACTTTGTCACCTTCTGCAACTTTGTAGATGGCGACAACTTGCGTGTTATGCACAATTTCAACTTTACTTTTTCTGTGTCAGACCAGCTTGCCCAATACATTTCCAACTCAATTTCTTTTGTTCTCTTTGTCCATTTTCATGTCACAATGACACACTTTATGCATTCCTTCTGCATCTCCTTGTGTATATAACATGGTGTGTTATATGATGTTGCAACAAGACTTATTCTCTTGGTCAAACCTATTTGATCCATATTATCATAGTTGTATGGCCTTGGTCCTTTAGTCACTTGCAAGTGTAATATATGACTTCATGCAACCTCCATGTGTAATCATACAACCTGCATAGCTCTACCATCCTGATGCAACACCATATGAGCCAATCTGATCTTCCTCTGAGACCTCATCGTCTTGCATCACTGTAACCATTTATAGCTTCTTTATTGTTGACATCAATCAACTCTGCATGCCAACTGCATCTTCATCCAGTGGGTGTCCTGTATGTCTCTCTGCAACTTCATCAACTCAACTATGCACACACACATGTTGACACCAATGACAACTTCAATGCTCAACTCATTAGGTTTTGGCTAGAAAAAGTAAATAAAGTATTAATCTAATTAAGTAAAATTAGCCCCATGGTGGGAACAATGGTATTAGGTACCCATAACTTGGGAGTTTAAAAAACAATTTCATATATAGGATTTGGTCAACTCACACACACACACACACACACACACACACACACACACACACACACACACACACACACACACATATAGATATATATATATATATATATATATACACACACACATATGTATATATACATATATATGTGTGTATATATGTATATATACACACATATATATGTATGTATATGTATTTATATATGTATGTATACACACACACACACACATATATATACATATATACATATTTACATACATACATACATATATATACACACATATATGTGTGTATATATGTATATATGTGTGTGTATATATATATGTATATATATAAAATAATTATTTATATATATGTATATTAATAATTATTTATATATACATATATATTATACATATTATACATATATATATATATATAAATAATAATTTTAAATATATACATATATATATATATATTGTTCAAGCATAAACCTAATGTTTAGTTGTAATAGAGGAGTAATAATCATTTATTTAGTCATTTATAGCTGTGTTGCAAAAAATGACTAGAATTTGGTCATTTTTACTTGTCGTGACTAAAATTTTAGTCACCTGGTCATTTATTTTCAATATTTCTACTAGTCGCAATGGATTTTGGAACATGAGGACCCAAAATGGATTTGAAAGGTTGAAGAGGTTTCGAAGCGGGGATAGAAATCTTGGATGCCAACTTTGATTTTTCTTAGGATGTTGTGCTTCAAGGAGTTGCTTGGGAATCCACATGATTTTTTATTTTTCTTTCATTTGCAGTTCCTTGGAATGCATTGCTTCTACAAGAGTGTTAGGAACCCATATGGCTTTTGAATTTTCTTTCGTTTGTAGTTCCTTGGAACATATTTCTTCTACAAGCGCCTTACGAACTTATATGGTTTTTTAATTTTCTTTCTTTTTCTCAATGGGTCTTTTTGGCCTTTTGTATATTTCTTTTTCTTTTTGGATCATATTTTTCTTTGCTTTACATATTGATTAGATGGGACATGTTGATCCTTAAATGTATGTGGATTTTTAGACTTGTGGATTTTATTCTTGGTATCCAAATTGTTTCCCAAGGGAATGTAATTCATGGATGGATAGTGATGTGGAGGCAACACACTGGAAGGATAACCTTGAACCAACCAACCTCTAAGGCTCACAAACTCAACCAAAACCCTACTACCAAAGGGTACTTACACAACACCAGGTCAAGAAACGGTTCAATGACACTAAACAATTCCTTAGGAGACTCAAGGGCTCCAATATGTCCACTTACAAACAACTAACACTCTCAAGTCTTGTGTGACTACACACACCTTTGCATACATGAGCGGGCTACTACTAGGCTTTAGGGGTTTGAATCGCCCACTTGATCAATTCAATACAACAACCCTTGGAGGGGTGTTCTCACAACACCTTAACACAAATGAAACATGATTTAATGGTTTAGACCTATCGAAACATCAATTTTGACTCACTTGCCCACAAACAGAATTGGGTGATAACTTTTGACACCCTGAGGATATAGGCAAACAAATTATGTTTTTAGATACCCTTTTTAGAGTTCTCAACAATATCTCAGTTTCCAGTACCGGACTAACTTGCAGATATCCCAACCAATACTACACTAACAAACCTAATAGGGCTATTAGGCCTATTTGACTGAACACTTGTCACAAAATTGCTTGGTTCTCCTTGATGAATCAATGATGAATAGTTAGTACCAAATTGGTACTGAGAGGGCGGGGTGAATTAGTACCGAGAAAAACACTTTTCCTTGTACTGGTTTGACTGGGAAAACTGCACTTGACTGGCAACCAATAACATCGGTCTAAACTAGATTACTATTGGTTAAACACTGTGAAAGACATAAACTGGTAACTCAGCTTTCCACACAATCTAACATCTTATTTCCTCTTCACCCATATGCATACACTAGTAATACTTCAACAGAAATGTAAAGAATTACTGGTTCAAAATGCTTTACCACTTAACAGAGAATAACAAAGCATCACATGAAAAGTATCACACATAACAAACATATTTTTAACGTGGAAACCCAATTGGGAAAAACCACGATGGGGATGAATACCCACAAGTTGTTCTTTGAACCCTTTTGAAGTCCGCTTTGTTAGGAGCCTAATTTGGTTAAGAACTTTACAATAGGTTATGTTAGGAACTAATCCTGCTAGGGATCACCCGGTTAAGGGATGGCTAAAATACTCGGTTAAGGGTTAAACCCTATTAAAGGTTACCTTGTTAGAGGATTTTAAGAACTCAATGATTTTGAGTCACCCTCTTGAAGGCTTTACAGAAAGTCGGTTAAAGCTACAATGATCTGGTAATAGTACTCAATGCCAATGCAGATCCGCTTTAGTTCCTTCCTTGTGCAATCACACTTTGTAGGTATCTATTCTCTTATCTAGTCTGGCAAGAATCACGTATCTCTACACTTAGATACACACACGACATATGCCAACAACCTCAACATGAAAAAAAACATCAACCTTACAGGAAACAGATAGCTCGATAGCATAAACCCTAAACCCTAAACTTTTATGTTAAACAATTCAGTCAGTTCAATCCTAACCGTTGATCATATTGCATCGACTACAATAGTCTTGAATAGATCTCAAGATGTTCTCCAATGTTCATTCTTCACTGCTTCATGGAGGCTGATAACCCATCATGCGTTCTCCACCATTTATAGAGACTTCCCACATTCCTGAGGTAGATAGGATCAATCTCCTTCATGCAAGATCCTTCACGCACACAAGGCTAACGTGGCAACACAATCTATTCTTCATTACAATGCTAACTCATCACACGATGTCATTGGTTGAATCACATAGACATAGAACACTTCAACTAGAAACCCTGAAGCTAAGACTACCAATCGGTAGTCATACCATATGAAACCTTGATACAAAACATTCCATATACCGGTTCACATTCCAACATACCGGTTCACTTGGACAAACATACCACTTCACTTTTTCACATATACTAGTTCACATTTCAACATACTAGTTCACTTGGACAAACATACCGCTTCACTTTTTCACATATACCAGTTCACAACATCATATCGGTTCTCTTGCAAGTGCTTACTTCAATATGCCGGTTCACTCTTCATCATATTGACTTCAATGACAACATACAATATCATCATGTCAACATACTCTGCACATATGCCAACAATCTCCCCCTTTTCCATTGATGGCAATATACAAAGATCTCTCTGAGCTTCACATCTTCTCCCCCAATATTGTAGAGATCTTCTCCGCTTCACATCTTCTCCCCCTTTGACAACAATGCCAAAGTGAAGGCATAAACATCTATGTTCTACTATGCTGCTCCCCCTAAGGAGTAGCATCCTTCAAGACACCAATCCTGAGAAAAATATATCAATGTAAGTCCTGACTAATGTAGAGCACACACCTTTAGTTCACCTCTTGAAGGGGCAACACCCCTAATTCAACTCTCAAATAGGTAAAGGTAGCCTTCGGTAGAGGCTTGGTGAATATGTCTGCTAACTGCTCCTTATTGGAAACATGTTCAAATACAACTTGTTTGTTCTAAACCTTTTCCCTTAAGAAATGATACTTAAGCTCAAAGTGCTTGGTTCTAGAATGAAAAACCGGATTCTTAGAGATGTTAATCACACTTGTGTTGTCACAAAATATTCCTACCTGATTCAGATATAGGAACTTTGAAGCCATTTAATACATGCTTCATCCAAATTTTCTGGGTGTAGTTCATAAATGCTGCAACATACTCTGCTTCTGCTATAGACTGGGAGATACAACTTTGTTTCTTACTCATCCATGAGACTAGTCTTCCACCAAGAAAGAATGCACCACCAGTTGTGCTCTTTTGGTCATCCACATTACCAGCCCAGTCAGCATTTGTAAACACTTTTAGGTTGAAATCATTACTGTATGGATACCATAATTTATAGTCAATAGTTCCCTTCAAATATCTTAGAATCCGCTTGACTGCTACCAAGTGGGATTCTCTTGGGCTTTTTTGGAATTGGGCAGCAATGCCCACTACATGTGCAATGTCCGGTCTACTATGTACTACATAGTGCAATTACCAATCATTGATCAATATTCCTTCTCATTTACCAACCCTGAGTCATCCTCTTTGGATAATTTACAATCGATCACCATCGGTGTACCAATTGGTTTGTTGTCTTCCATGCCAAAGGTCTTCAACACCTCTTTGACATATTTGGACTGAGTGATAAATATTCCATCTTTAACTTGTTGAATCTGTAGTCTAATGAAGAACTTAATCTCCCTTATAAGTGACATCTCAAACTCCTTTTTCATCTCATCTGCAAAATCATGACTCATCTTGTCATTTCAAAAGATTATGTCATCAACAAATACCTCATAGATCAGAATCTGATCTCCTTCTGACTTCAAGTAGATATTACTATTCTCACTTGATCTCACAAATCCAATCTTCACAAGATGGGAGTGCAAGCATTCATAAAATGCTCTAGGTGCCTACTTTAGTCTATACAAGGCCTTATTTAGCCTACACACCATGTCACTATCTTCTGATAGGGAAAACCCATATGGTTGCTCTATATACACCTCCTCTTCTAGTATTCCATTCAGGAATGCAGACTTTACATCCATTTGATATAATTTGAATCCCTTGAATGTTGCATATGCAAGAAGCATACGAACTCCTTCCAATCTAGCTACTGGAGGAAAGGTTTCTCCATAGTCTTCTCCTTCTTCTTGGGCATATCCTTTACACACCAATCTGGCTTTGTTTCTAACCACTAAGCCATCTTCATTCAGCTTATTTCTGAAAACCCATTTGGTGCCAATGACATTTTTATGCTCTGGTCTGGGTACCAAAGACCATGTACAATTCTTTTCTATCTAGTCAAGTTCCTCTTCCATTGCCTTGATCCAGTCTTCATCTTTATGTGCCTCTTTGAATGTTTTAGGCTCAAATTTAGAGATCATGCAAGAGTTTTCTCTGATCTTTCTTCTTGTAATAATTCTTGCATCCTTGTCTCCTATGATCTTCTTTAGATCATGATTCAGCTTTACATACCTAGGAATGATCTTAGTTGTTTCCTCTTTCTTTTCTTCTTCATCCTCATCTTCATCAACATCAGCATCCACCGGTGTAGGAGCACTATTACTAGTGCTTGGCTATTTTGCAACTGGTTCCTAGAAGGTTACTACCAGTTCATCTCCTACCTGCTCACTATCGGTTTCCTCGGATTTCTTAGAGGTTTCATCAACTCTAACATTGATGCTTTCAACAATTCTCTGAGTCCTATTGTTGAAATATTTGAGAGCTTTTCTCTTTGTGGAATACCCTAGGAATATTCCCTCATCACATTTAGCATCTAACTTTCTCTGATGTTCACCCCTCTTGATATAACATTTACTACCAAACACTCTAAAGTAGCTTACCACTAGTGTCTTATTGGTCCAATACTCATAAGGCGTTTTTTCCTTACCCTTTTTGATGAGTACCCGGTTCATTGTGTAGACTGCAGTGCTCACCGCTTCTCTCACAAAGGTGTGAGCAACCTTTCCTTGGATCAACATAGTTCTAGCTGCTTCAACCATAGTCCAGTTGTTTCTCTCTGCTAGGCCATTTTGCTATGGATTTTTGGGGGCAGACAGTTGCCTCTTGATGCCATTCTCTTCACAGTATTTGTTGAATTCACCGGAAGTGAATTCTCCTCCTTGATTAGTTCTTAAGTAATTAATCCTCTTACCACTTTCTTTTTCTACAAGTGCTCTGAAGGCTTTGAACTTTCCAAAAGCTTCATATTTGTCCTTCAAGAATGTGACCCACATCATTCTTGAGAAATCATCAGTAAGAATCATAAAATACCTATCTCCCTGCACACTCCTATTTTTCATAGGACCACACAAATCAGTATGCACAAGATCAAGTAAATTGTCTGTAGTGAAAGGTTTACCTTTGAAGGTTGAGGAAGACATTTTCCCCAGTTGACACTCTTTGCACAAAGGATTCTTTGGTTTGCTCAGCATAGGCAATCCTCTAACTACCTTGATCATACTAGCCTTCACAATATTATCAAAGTTTACATGGCAGAGTCTCTTATGCCATATCCAGCTATCCTCAAACTTAGCCATTAGACATGTACTAACATTAGCATTTAGCTAAAATAGGTTACCTTTGGTTTGCATACCGGTAGCCATCAGTTCACCATTCTTTCCTTTGATTTTGCACACTCCATTTTTGAATTCTAGAGTGAGTCCATTATCATTCAGTTGAAAAACACTCAAAAGGTTGTGTTTGAGACCTTCTACCCAATACACATTGTCAGCACTGCTTCTTCCATTCAGAGAGATGGACTCTCTGCCTTTTACCATACATGGTGCATCATTACCAAAATGAACCACACCACCATCATACTCTTCTAGAGATAGAAACTTAC
The DNA here is from genome assembly GCF_030272615.1 of Cryptomeria japonica. Classification (NCBI taxonomy): domain Eukaryota; kingdom Viridiplantae; phylum Streptophyta; class Pinopsida; order Cupressales; family Cupressaceae; genus Cryptomeria; species Cryptomeria japonica. Next base: position 682,010,684 of record NC_081414.1, read on the forward strand.
ACTGGTCACCAGTAATATGGTGAGAACAACCACTGTCAAGAATCCACTCATTGGAATTATCAAAGTAGAAGACAAGAGCCTTCTTGTCTAGCACATCTTCCTTGACCGCTACAAACACAATATCTTCATTTTCTTCATCTTCTTATTCCTCATCAGTGACACCTTCATCAACTGCTACAAAATAGTTTCTCCGGTTTCCTCCTTTGAACTTCTTGAACATCTCCAGTTTATCCTTGTTGTCACCATTAGGGAAGTTTACAGCAATGTGTCCTATCTGGTTATAAGAAAAGCATTTCAAAGGAAGCTTACCTCTGTATTTACCGGTTCCCTTGGGAAATCTCTTGGCAAGAAGAGATTCAAATTCCATCAGGATCTCCTCATCATCCATTTCTCTACTTTGTCTTGGTTCACCACTGGTACTAGCTTCTTTGCCTTTTCTAGATGGTGTAGCAGATGCTCTGAAGGCTGATTCAGTCTTCTAAACACTTCCATCATAATTATTTAGCTCATAAGTTGTTAACTTTGCAATGATGGAGTCCAGGGATACCTTTGTCCTGTCTACAGACCTCAACTCCTAAATAGCAGCAACCCTTATTGCATAGACCGATAATAAGGATCTAAAAAATTTGCTAACAATAGTGGAATCTTCCATTTTACCACCTACACTCTTGATATCTCCAACAACAATTTTGATTCTTATTCCATATTGTTGAATGGCCTCTCCTTCAACCATCCGCATGTCTTCAAACTTTCCCCTAAGGCTTTCTTCCTTAGCTTGTTTCACATGCTCATCACTGCCATAGATATTCTCAAGGGAATCCCATACTTCTTTGGGATTCTCTTTGTCCTGAACATCAATAAAATCAATGTCAGATAAACTACTAATTAGGGCTTCCATGACTTACCCATTCTCCTGAATCTCTCTATTTTGATCATTGGTGAGAGTACCGGTAGGGATAGCATAAGCATTATCAACATAGCTCCAATGTTGAGCACCCATGCTTCTGATGTATATCTTCATTCTGTCCTTCCATATTTTAAAGTTGTCTCTATTGAACTTTGGACCTTCCCTCTTCATCATTAGAGTAGGATCTTTACCTCAAGCAATTAAGCTAACAACACAGAGGACCTGGAGGATGCTCTGATACCACTTGATGAATCAATGATGAACAGTTAGTACCAAATCAGTACTGAGAGGGGGGGTGAATCAGTACTGAGAAAAACAATTTTCCTTGTACCGGTTTAACTAAGAACACTGCACTTGACTGGCAAGCAATAACACCGGTCTAAACCAAATTACTACCGATTAAACATAGTGAAAGACATAAACCGGTAACTCAACTTTCCACACAATCTAACATCTTATTTCCACTTCACCCATATGCGTACACTAGTAATACTTCAACAAAAATTTAAAGGCTTACTAGTTCAACATGATTTACCGCTTAACAGAGAATAACAAAGCATCACATGAAAAGTATGACACATAACACACATATTTTTCATGTGGAAACCCAACTGGGAAAAACCACAGTGGGGATGAATACCCACAAGTTGTTGTTTGAACCCTTTTTAAGTCCGCTCTATTAGGATCCTAGTCTAGTTAAGGACTTTACAATAGGTTCTATTAGGAACTGATCTTGCTAGGGATCACCCGGTTAAGGGATGGCTAAAATACCCAGTTAAGGGTTAAACCCTATTAAAGGTTACCTTGTTAGAGGATTTTAAGAACTCAATGATTTTGAGTCACCCTGTTAAAGGATTTACAACAAGCCAGTTAAAGCTATCATGTTAAGGAATTTTCCAACTATTGAAGTGGTTAGAGGTCAACATGTATTACAATGATCTGGTAACAACACTCAATGCCAATGCAGATCCGCTTTAGTTCCTTCCTTCTGCAATCACACTCTGCAGGTATCTATTCTCTTATCTGGTCTAGCAAGAATCATGTATCTTTGCACTTAGATACACAGACAACATTTTCCAACAACCTCAACATGAAAAACAACATCAACCTTATAGGAAATAGATAGGTCGGTAGCATATACCCTAAACCCTAAACTTTTAGGTTAAGCAATTCAGTGGGTTCAATCCTAACCATTGATTATATTGCATTGATTACAACAGTCTTGAATAGATCTCAAGACATTCTCCAATGTTTGTTCTTCACCGCTTCTTGGAGCCTAATAACCCATAATGCGTTCTCCATCGTTTACAGAGATTTTGCACATTCCTGAGGTAGATAGGATCAATCTCCTTCATGCAAGATCCTTCATGCGCACGGGGCTAACATGGCAACACAATTTGTTCTTCATTACAATTCTAACTCATCACACGATGTCATTGATTGAATCACATAGGCATAGAACACTTCAACCGGAAACCCTGAAGCTAAGACTACCAACCGGTAGTCATACCATATGAAACCTTGATACAAAACATTCCATATACCGGTTCACATTCCAACATACCGGTTCACTTGGCCAAACATAGCGCTTCACTTTTTCACATATACCGGTTCACATTTCAACATACCAGTTCACTTGGACAAACATACCGCTTCACTTTTTCACATATATCGGTTCTCTTGCAAGTGCTTACTTCAATATACCAGTTCACTCTTCATCATATTGACATCAATGACAACATACAATATCATGATGTCAACATACTCTGCACATATGCCAACACTCCTAAAAGATGACTATCCCTGACCATGAAATGTTGTCTCAACCTCCAAAATATTTCTCTATCACATTCATACCCCTTTTGAGTGATCTACCACTCAATTCTCTCGCACTGCACTCATCAAACTGATCTGTGACATAGAGATGTCAGACCTAGGGTTAGCTCTCCATCCTCTTTGTCATGTTGTGTCCTCTTAATGGCTCTTTGAATTGACATATGATATAGTGGCCTATCATCTTAAATAACGACAGTGTTCTCAGTTAAGGATTGATAGGCCAAAACCCATTATTATAATCAAAACCTAGGGATTTGAGGGTTCTAGGCTAACTGGTAGAGATTTTCTTGTAGAATGGGGCAGCGATAACTTCAAGGCTTCACACAAAATGAAAAACAAAGGTAAAACAATCTAGTTTTAGGATCTATGTGATGATCATTCTTACCAATCCACCTTCAGTATGCAATCAATATAAATTAGACAATTTCTTGTGTTTCCAAAAGTTTTGATGCTTCAATTTCCTTCTCAAAACAATCAATTCAACACACACTTACATCTTTCAGGGTTTGGTGTCCTTAAAGGTGTCACCCCAAACTAACACAACCTCCTCCAGCCATTTTTCAAATTGAACTGACCATTGGAGAATCACTACTTACAAAAATTGTAAAATTGTCATGACAACAAATTGACAATATGATAATTTTTGTATTACTCAACCAACTTAGACTCCAGACTATCATAGTCCCTCAAAATGATTGGGTTAATTTCAACATTTTTCTTAAAAGAAACCTTAAACACATTGAAATAGGTCCAAATAGACATGAAAGGACCGTTGGAACCAACTTTTACATTATTACATCAATTTGACCCATTTGCACAATATTGGCCAAATCAGGACCTTCCTAGGACCAACTAGACAACTTGATTACATGAATGGTCAAATGACCTTATTACAATTCTATTAGTCTCATTAGACCTTATTTGAAACCATATATAACTCAAAATGTTCATATTTGACCCCATATAGGTCATTGGAATCGGGAGGTACACTTGGTTCACTTGGTGCTCCTACACCAGATATGAATGATATGAAGGGTTGATGGATGAAGTAATTTAGGTATATGGTAGGAAGGTTATAAAAATGTGTGCATTTTTTATCCTAAATAAGGTTTGGAGGGGTACAAGGACCTAAAATGGATGGAAGGGATTAAGGGGTAGACATATATTTGGACTTAGATGGAAGGATGTGGGATCTAATTGGGATACCAACATCTTAAAAGTTAGATATGTTGTTGGGAGCATGATCGTCAGGATTTGCTTTGATATGGTGGGATTCCAATGTTTCTTGTTCATGGAGGCCTGACCGCTTGTCTTGATTAATCCTTTGACTAATGGGATATCTGTTGCTTTTGGAAGAAGATGTGAATCTATTTTGAGATGGATATGGAATGAAAGAAATGATATGGTCACAAAGGAGAGAAAACCAAATGAAAGTGGAGGAAATCATTTGACCTATAAAAGTTTCATTAACAACTTGCACATAAATTTTGGGGTCATGAGGGGGACTTAGAGAAATGATGGGATCTTTTGCTGGAATTGGAGGCATAATAGAATCATTAGGAGAAATAGGAGGAATGATAGGTTCATCCTGGGAGATGGAATCTAGTGGAGGATTATGACAAAAATATGTAGGGATACTTTGATATTGACATGGACGAGGAACAATGGATAAAGTGGAAAGGGTGTTTGGCTCTTCATTTTGAATATGGTCATTTTAAAATGTTGAAGAGGCATCATGATCTTTCTTTGGAAGTGGATTAGGAATAGGTTTTGGAAGGATCCTTAGCTCTTGAGATGGAAGGGAATCATCTTAAAAGAAATACAAAGGTATAAGAGGATCATCATGGGATTATAGGGACATATGGTCTTGATCAACCATTGGATGGGATTGAAAAGTTTTGTTGTCTTGATCTTGATTTATGATAGGAATTGTTTCTTCATTCTTCATATTATTCTCTTGACATGGAACCACTTCTAAGGAAGGGATAGGATTTTGAATATTCATGGGGGATTCCTAGAAGGTTCTCATGTTTTGGCATGATGGGGAAGCATTTTGGATGGAACTCTCTAGAGTGGGTATGTTTGGAATTGGAGTGCATGATAGCATAGGATTTGGGATTTTCAAATCATTAGAGGAACATGTATTAATATTGGGATCGGCTTGGATTTCCACAAGAGATATCCCATGAGGGTCAACATGAAAAGTGTCATCATTAGGTTCATTGTTTGAGGGAGATAGTATGGATTAATGTTGAGAAGCTTGAGGAGATGAAAGAATCGTGGAAGATATGGAGGCTACATGTGGAGCCTTTCTAGACATAGGTATATTATTTTGATCATGTTTAGGAGTAGTACCTTGTTTCTGTTTAGGTGAGTCATTAGAATCTTCAACTTCGATGACATCACTATCAAGGAGGTCTTTAATGTTATGTTTTAATTTAATGCAATCAGAAGTCTTATGTTTGTTTTGTCTATGATACACACAATAGCTAATAAAAAATTTACATCCTCATGGGGTTGTGTTAAGCAATGTGATAAGATTGTGCTCAACAAGCTCTTTCAAAGATGACTCAATAGATTATCCCAAATGTGTAAATTGTCTATCTGAGGGATATTTGGAAGAAATTTATTGTTGTCTTGATGAAGGAGTCATGTGATCTTTCTTGAGGCTTGAATTTTAATTTTCAATTACCTTTTGTTCCACCTTATATAGTCATTTTAGCATTTCTTGAAGTTTGTCATTTTTGGTATCATAAATTTGTCTCTCAAGAGGGGTCATTGATGCCTTTTATTAGGCTTGAATTTCATATATTTATCTTTTGAGATCTTGAATTTTTTGAGCCAAGGTAGCCATGGGTATATATGATAGTTTCGATCTTTGACCTAAGACGAGCAATATGAAAATGTATGAAACTCGAGATGGAATGATATGCGAGTTATAAAATGCAAGGATAACCTAAGGAGTGCAATGACTATAATTCAAATGGTTTATGAAGACCAATGCACTAGGATTTGGAATGACTCAAATGATGGCAACTCTAAAGTAAGACAAAGATAACTCTAGGTCTAAAAATGATTGTGTAGGCAAGATTAACTTGTGTTATGATAGATAGACACCAGGACAATGATCTAGAAAAGAGGGCATGCTAAGATAGGAGATGATGGACTCCTAAGTTTACCCTATCGTAATATATTGATATGTTTCCCAACTCAAGTATGATAAACCTCAAGTGGTAAGAGGTGATGAGATAAACAATGTTTGATTTAAGACCAAAGAGTGTGACCTAATTGCAAGGCAAGATTTTTGTTTGGTCAGTGAATGAGTGCAAGGATTGAATATGCAATGAGATGAAGTGCTCTAAAGGACACAAAGACTAAAAAATGTGATGGAAGGACTAAGTTTATGATTGAATGGGATGATCTTAAAGACGTAAAGGACTAGGTATGACCAAGTGAGATGATAAAAACTATGCAAGGATTAAAGGTGCAACTAGGTGGAATGATGTGACTATGTAAGGACCTAAAAGGTGTGGCAAGCTAGAATGATGTGATTATGCAAAGACCTAAAATATTAAAACTTTTAAAATGATGTCGCAAGAGACCTAAAATGATTGTTTCAAGAGGATGAGTTCAATGTTCAATGGTTGTTGTGTTAGGTTTTGGTTTCAAGTGTGGTGTTTGATTGTGATAATGTTTTTTTTGAACACACATGCAATACATGGTAGATATAATGTTTATGATTTTTCAATGAAATAAAAGTACATTCAAGCACAATCCTATGGTTTGGCCAGGACAATACTTGTTGAATCCCCTTTCCCAAAATACCACATTCAATTGGATAGATAGAAGCTTGGTAGCATTGGCTCCCTTCCATGACACTCACTTTGTGGGCATACCAAGCTTTTAATTTATAAAGACCCAAATATCTCGATAAATTTTCTATCTCAAGTTGAGGGGTACATGAGGGGTTTCTTTGACATGCGTGTATCACAACACCTAAGTCAACATGTAGAATACAAGGCTTCTAAAACAATGAGTTTCTAGTAAGGGCATCCATTCAAGTGACCATACATGCAGTGTTTTGCTCAAATTAATGAGGCCTCCCAACCCTTGTGGGTTTTTACGCATCACACAGATGTTGAGGGAGACATACATCGGTATGAAACATCATCAACTATTGCTTGCAAGTTTCCTCACAGACACATTTATTTATAGTGGCTTGGATGGGCTTGGCCTTGGCCTCGTTACCACTTGGTTCATTCTCTCTCATTGAGCCTTAAAGGGTTCTCAGGAGGTAGGCCCTCTAAAAGGTAAAACACAAAGAGCCTATTGCCCAAAACACAAAAGACACTAGTTAATTTTATTGCACGTAAATGAAATGTGATTTAATCTAAAACTCAGACAACTAGTTTCATAACATCATTTCTTTGACATGCATCCTACAATAAATAACATTGGTAGTTTAAAAATTCCTTTCAAGTCTTCAACACACAAGGAGAAACCTGCACAAAACAAAAGTCCCAAGATTATTCTCCAAAATCAAAGAAAACACACCAAACAATCATAACACATAAAGAGCAACTACTAACAAACTAATCTAACTTAAAAAAAAAAACACCTCCTAGTCTAAAAATGAACTAATCTAAACAACAAAACAAACTATCTATGTTAAAAACAAGTTAAATTAAAAAAATGAATTAATCTAATTAGCAAAGAAAACTAATAAATGTAAATTTAACAAATTATTCTAATAAAAATCTAACTAACAAAACACTAATTTAACAAAATTTAAAAAAGAAAAACAAACTAACTAATTCAATCTAATTAACAAAATTTAAAAATTAATCTAAATTCTAAACTAAATTAATTAAAACTAAAAAACTAAACTAAAAAAAACAAACTTAAAAAACCAAAACAAAATTGAGAAATGAAAAATAAAAAAATAAAAACAAACAAAACTAATTAAAATATAAAATAATAGACTTTCAAACTAAAATCTAATGCATGCCCTCCTTTCAAACTAAAAACATTATAATTCATGCCCTATGTTAACATGGGTATTTATTTCACCATACATTGCAAAAGAATAATGTCAACTACCTGCAAAATGCTAATGTGGCTTAGAATTGCTTGTAGTTGTATGGCGCACAACGTCCAAAGGATTTGTGTAACTCCACTATTTTTTCTCCTGAAAGGGTGGCCTATTTTAGTGATAGTTCTAATTTTGGACTTGATAGGGCTTGCTATTATGAGATTGGTGTTTCCTTATTGTAACCAACTCATTACCAAAATTTTGGACTATGACTTTGAGTTCCTGTATCTTTGTTGATGATTAAGTAGGTGCAGACTTGAGTTGTTGACTCATAGATGCCATAGGGAGAGGTGCCAAAATGGGCTAATGTGTAGGAGCCTCTATGAATAGGGGCATTGGGATCCTAGGAGCTATCTTTCCCACCTGTATCAGATAATGTTCTACCCTTATGGTTATGTCGTATGCATCTAGTAAGGTCATTCCTCCCATTGACTGTATCATGGTATCAATATCACTATTGAGGGCCCTTACGAAATATATGAAGGCATGGTTAGAAGATGACTTGACCAAGGCAGATTCTATCCCAAGTATTTTGAAATTTGTAATTGAAATCTCCCATGAATTCATAAGGTGGCCTCTTAATAGTGGTCAAATTCTCTACAAGTGATAAATGGTCACTTTTATTTTCAAAATGTTTGCATAGTTTTTCTCCTAACTCATCCTAGTCATGAATGGAGTTGGAGGGTAACCCTCTATACTATTGTAGGGCCATACCCTTAAAGGATGATGCAAGAATACTTACTACTACATTATCTTTAGTTAAATCAAATAAAGTGCAAATTCTAGCAACATCTTGGATATGTTCAACCAAGGTAGTAGAGATTTCACCAGTTAATGAAGGTATGGATTTTAGAGAAACTACTTGTATATTATCCTTTTGGGCTAACACCAAAGGACTACCTCCATTAAAGGTAACATAAGCTTGATTTGTAGGGACAAACATAGGGAATAATGGTCTATTTGTATGAGTGGCCAATACCCTAGGTTGTGATGGCCTAACAACTGGAGGAGCAGAACAAGATATAAGGGGTGTAGATGTAACTACCTCAATAACCCTAACTAGTGATAATGAAATCCTACCTCTCCTTCTCCTAGAACATGAATTTGAGAGTTTAGAGTATTGAAAAATATGTTTTGAAGATATCATTCTTTCAAATCTGGATTTGAAACTTGGATGTTGTTTGGTCTAAGAACCAATATAACCAATAGAGTTTCCAGGTGCTTGAAAAGTGCCTCTTCAAGGTTTTATATACTGAAGAACACACCAAATATTCAGCTTGATGAAGAACATGTCCCATTGGGTCTATGTGAAACTGAACTATCACAAAAGTTTGCACCCTTGTTGAACACTAATGCCCAACAATGTTGTGAAACATAGGAACAACCTCCAAGTGTGGGACTTGACAAGTGAGGTTGAGTCTCTAGAGAAGGCCGATGTCCTTTCTAATCACGGTGCAGTGTTGAACCAACCCAACACCTATAAAACTTACTCCTAAACATATTCTAACCACTTGAAGAGGAAAAGGGAGAAAGAATGCTGAAAAAATGAAAGAGGTGATATGCCAAGATCAAAATTGGTCTTCCCCTTCCTATGATTGCACAAAGCATCAAGAGAAACTACCTAAACCATGTTGGCATTCTACACTCTTATGAGAATAGTTGATGTTGTCATTGATGGCAACCAATTGGCAATCACCTGGCAACCCACCGGCAGTTACCGACAACGGCAATAGACTTCTACATACATCGGCAGACACTTCACTAACAACAGAAACAATGCATACCGACACTCAAGCTGACATGGAATAAACTTTTTTTTATTGTTTTACAATGTAATTATCTCTTTTATCAGCCAACATGGCATATTTTAAGACTCATATATGTATGAGATCTTATAGGTCATTTGGACATGAGAGGATATGTTGCATGAGAGAGAGTATAGATGATATTTTTGCATAAGGTGATATAGTTGACAGCAATGGTTTTGGTTATAGAATAAGCTTAAACTAGTACTGAACCTGGCATAGTTGATGATGATCTAAAGTAGTACATTGTGTTGGATTTTGATAATCCATTTTGTAAGTCAATGAGACTTCTGTTTTGTAGTTGAGCAGTGAGCTCTAGGCTACTAGCCTTCCTGCATGTGCAGGCCCCTCATTGTAAGTAATATTTATTCATTGGCCAGTGAGTGAATATTTTGGGTCACAAATCCCATCGAGGTTTTTCCCACACTGGGTTTCCTCATTAATATCTTGTGTTATGGTGTGTTCTCTATGTTGTCTCTGCTATTCTTATTTGTTGCATTAATTCTTATTTATCGGTACACTATTTTTGGATACAAAGTTCTTAATAAGTTTAAATATTCTACTCACTGGTTAGACACCAATTCACCCCCCTCTTAGTGTCTTTGGGACTGTCATTGATTCTAACAATTGGTATCAGAGCCTAGTCCTCTATTTTAAAAAGCCTAATAGCTTGAGGAAGATTCTAACACCGGTACAGATGGAGATCTTAAGAAAAAAATTGGAAGGAGCTCTTGTAGATTATGATGTAGAGAAATTGAAGAATATCAAACGTGAAGATGATCTAAGGATTGCACAGGAATTCATTAAAGGACTTCAGAAGAACTTTGCTATAGCACAAAAAAAAAGAAAAGAACTTCATGAGAAGATGCAAAAAGATGATGATGAAAAGGAAAATCTTAGAGAACTTGCAAACAAGTTGAGACAAAAAAATAGTAATATGAAGAATGAAATGTAAGATATGACTATGAGGTTATGTAAAGATATTGAAGATAGGAAGAAGAATGAAGAAGACCTAACTAGGAGACCCAATGATGCTGGAAATGAAAATCTAAGACTTAGTCATGAAAATGATATGTTGAAGACAGATCGGATTCACATGCAACATGATAAAACTGAGCTTATGAGACAAAAGGGAATTCTGGAAAATGAGTTGGCTACTGCAAATAAACAAATAGACAAATTCAAGAAAAGTTCAAAGGAGCTTGAGGACATGTTGAAAAGTCAAAAACCTAATGGAGATACTAATGGAATTGGATTTGAAGTTGGAGAAAGTTCCAGTACTGCAAACAATCTAGATCAAAACAAACCGGTCAGACAACCTAATGCTTATAAGTTTAATGGAAAATGTTTCAATTGCAACAAATATGGTCATAGAGCAATTCAGTGTAGATTCAAAAATAATCAAAATATTAATGCACCCACCGATCAATGTTCTAATGCAACAAAGTTGGTCATAATGCACAAAATTGTAGAATGAATGTGAAATGCTATGCTTGTGGAAGGTATGGACATTTATCTAATTAATGCAAAACACAAACCGACGTAGGATATGGAAAGGCTATCCAGAGGAATAATGTGACTTGTTATGCTTGTAACAAAATTGGACATATTGCTAAATTTTGTAGAAGCAAGACTTCACCGGCAAACAATAAAGGATCCAGCTTGAAAGGAAAAGAAAAGGTAGATGAGGTAAAGCAAGAATTTTCAAAACAATGGATTAGGAAGAGAGATCAGATAGTTGATGAAACTGTCTCTATACTGGTAGAACAAAGTAATCCTCCACCGGTAGGAGATTCTTCATCCAACTAAAAAGTAACCCTTTGGGGGTATTGCAACAAGTTGAAAATCATGTAGATTACCCTCGGTTGATGGTGAGAAGATATATTTCTTCTTTACCGGCAGATGTGTTAAGTTTTCACTTAACTAACGAGCATTTAATGTGGTTGGTGGAAGAAATGTCATTATAAATCAGCTAATTTGCCTTATTTTTGACTCATCGAGCATTCAAATTAGTAGAGAGCGCAAAAACTGAGCGAAGGCATTCAAGGTGAAGGTGCAGAGTGATTTCTTCAAGCATTTAGAATATTATCTAGCAAGTAAAAGGTATTTTTCAATGGCCTCTTCTTCTCCTCCTAAGTTTATTCCGAACCCTGCCATTGTGGAAAATGTGAAACGCCCTAGGCCCGTATTTAAGATAATTCTTGAAATTGCTAAGCAAGATGACTCTGTAGGGGCATTTTCTAAAAATTCCTAAAGGTGTAGCATTCGCAGAAGACCCTAGGATTTATATACATTTCAATATAGAAGAACCAGGTTCTGAAGAATTGATGAAAATGTTTACTAAGGTAATTTGTGATGAAAATGGTGCTGTTAAACCCGAACACAAAATTATAGAAACTCTAGGTTTTGTGGAGATACTGAACATTCCCCAATTTCCAGGGGAAGTAGTAAGGATTTTACTAAGTAGAAACATGGAGAATTCTTATGGTTGGATTTTTTCTGCAAAATAACCCAACAAGCAATTAGGGCAGTGACTAGTTTACTCTCAACCGACAGCAGACCTGATAAAAAAAAGAAGATTCCCAACAAGAAAATGATGAGCCTAATTGGAGCAACATCTGAAAATAGATCACTAAGAGTAAATGATATTAAGGACATCAATGTGAGATTTGTAGGTATGGTTCTAGGATACAAGACCACACATGCTAACAGGCTAAATTCAGTTTCTAGTCTTTGTATAAACAATGCTTATGAGATGGTTAACAACAATGCAATGATAGATGTGTGTGAGTGGCTAAAAGATGAACTCATTGACAATTTGAAAAAGATTAAAGGAGATAAGAAAGGGACATTCCACTTTGGAAATCTTCTGGTATGCTTGATGTTGTATTTCACTAAGGAGATCCCCGGTACAGGTTTTAAAGACTTTGGATATGATATACTGGTAAGAAAACAATTATAGGAAGCTTTTACTGGAATGGGAACTGCTAAGGACAACAACATAATTGAATACTTCAAAACTTTCCAAGCTAAAATGAGAACTAGAGAAAGGCTACCACAGAGTGTAGTAGACAAATATAACAAAGAAATTTGTTTTGTTATCAAAAGAGATGAGACATTGATGGAGGTGTTGTTCTCAAATTTTGATTTCCCTTCTATCCTTCTAGTAAAAATCAAGTAACTCTATTTGCATATGACGAGATCAGAGAAATAGAATTCAAAATAACATATAACAAGGTTTTGGAACCTTCTACACTTTGAACTTATCTAAAGTTCAGGTGGGTATACCTTCTGTGAATATTTTCACACTTTTAAAATTGAGATCCACAGTAAACCAGTGTCAAAAAACCCATGGATTTCATCACCTCAATGAAAATGAAACATTAAAATAAAACTTGTGTCCATTTTCAGTATTGATCTTCAAGAAAGGTAAAAAGAATCCCACAACTAAATACCAGTGCCTTATTTCGGGCTACATAGTCACCCAGATCAAGTTAGAATTCCAAAACTGAATAATCCCATACATTTCACCACCTCGACCTTAGCTAACCCCACACATGCTTGACATATATATGAGTTTTATCCTCTAAAAACTAAAATTGTTCATCAAATTCAAAGTAAGCAAATGATTGATTTATTGATAGAGATATTTCAAGCATATTTAATTCCTCTCCCTTGAAAAGAAAAGCTAGAAACATATCCATATGTCTTCCTTACAATCCATGCTCAATCAAATAACCCTAGATTATTCAAATGAAGCCAGTAAATTAACGAGTGCACACCAGAAGACAATACATATTTAAGCCTGAAAAGTGTTGATCTACATCTTTATATTCATTTTTGAAAATTTACTCTTACATGATTCAAAATATTCTCTCATAACTAGAAGAACCCAGATATATTTCTGCAGAGTTTCTTTACAAAATTTCTTGTGAGCCCTCCTTTTTTATTAGTCCTGGTATCCATTTATAATATCATGGATGCATACAAGCTTCGGACATTCCTAAGAAAAATTTGTTACAAACCGCAATGTTCTCCAAAAAACAGTTACAAGTCATTTTCAATATCAATGGCCTCTTCAACTTGTTGTCCCCTACAACATCTTCTAACTATTCTGGAACTTCTTCCTTTTGTCCAGCATATTTGTCCTTCCATTCCTGGAACATGTCATCATTCGACCAAGAAAAGCTAACAATCTTCTTCTTCATTCCTTCTAGCCTTTTCCAAGTGACTCTCAACTACCCAATCTCTGTTTCTATGAAACCATAATGTGACTTTACTTTTTCAATCTCCTCAATTGTCTTGACAAATAAGGATGTGTCATTAGTATTGATGATTTCATTTACCCTTTTGGATAAGTTGTGGTCCAGCTCTTCCAACCATGCTTTCTCCTCTTTAACTGAGTCGGACCAACAAAACCCCTTGGAAATAACTCATACTTGTGATCATAATATTCTTTCCTATATAACTGGGATTTTCTCTTCACACCTGCCCTTTCTTCAGAGAGTATATTCATTTCTTTTATGAATTCATAAGTGGATCTGAGACTGTCATTTGCCTATGCACCTGCATGAGATGAACACATAAGCTCTAGCTCCTTTCCCCTAGGCATCCACTTATTCAGAATCGGTTCCAAAGTGGTCTCATCTTCTCTTAATTTAGTCAAAATATTCAGAATCCTCTTCATAGAAATATGCACGACAGAGGCCCTAACTGAATCAGCAAATTTCAAAATTGTGGCCTTTACTTTTTCCTCATATTTACTTGCTAACAGGACTTGAGCCTGTTTCAAATTTTCCAACTCATGTTGAATAGTTTCAGCTGGTTGGAAACCAAAAGGCAAAGGAGAAGGGGGATATTCTATGATAGGACTTGTAGGTGGAGGTCTTGCTGGAGAAGAAGCTATCATTAGAGTAGAAGACTCACCTTGATGGTGATGTCCTGCAATCTGACTCTGAAGTCTAGCAATGATGCTATCTCAATTAGCTATTCCTTCTTTGGCCTCATTATAAGCCTTCAAGATTGTTTCAAATTTCAATTGGAGATTATCTTTTTCCTTTGCCTCCTTTTCTGCCACTGCTACATTGAATTTTGCAGTTTCTAAGACTATGCTAGCAGCTTCTACCACCCCTGTATCTTGGACTCTTTTCACAATCATACCTCCTAGGAAGCTGGAATCTGAGGCATCTTTCCTTCTTCTATTTTCATCCTTTTTCAATGACCACATGACTAAAGCAGCATTATCTTTGCTAAATGTCACTCCTTCCATAGGCTTGGTTTCTTTCTTGGCCGCTTCAAGTACCAAACCATCAACTATATCCCACTCAGGGAGGATTAAAACACTAGCCTTTGATACCATCTCTCTTCCCTTTTTAGGAGTAATGACCTTGAATTCTTCAATCATTTCTTGTTTTACCTCTTCCTCCACCAGAGTTACATCTTTGTGAGGCTTCTCATTCTTCCTTTTTTCACATCTTGCCTTAAGTTGTTCAATGTTTTGTTTCCATACAAATTGCATGAAGGCCCCTGTTGTAACAAAGTTACTGTCAACCAAGAACTCCTCACTGGCTTGCTTGACAATTGGGTCTAACTCTTTACCTTTGAACTCACCTTTAGTCAAGTTCATCTCAGCACTAGGTGGCTCTTCTAGCATCCCCTCTTGTGTTTCCTCATATGTGTAGGCAATCTCCCCAAGACTCCCTAACTATAGCAATTGTTCGGCCATCGCCTGCTCATCTCCTATGTGGATAGGGGATTGAGATGGACTATATAGAGGGTCATTGGTTTTCACTTCCTTCCCCACTCTTTGCCTTTTAGGGGAGTCTTGGATGTCAATGACATCTTCAATTTCTCTTTTCCCTCTTGAAGTAGAAGGCTCACCAGTCACTGGTATCATCACACTGTATTTTGATTTCTTGTGCATTACATAATCACCCAATGGGATGGCCTTAGCTAAGGCAGGCTTAGCTAGAACTAGTGTAACCTTGTCAGGATCATTTCTCATTATAGCCTCCCTCTTTTCTTTCAGAGTTTGCATGAGGTCTTCAAAATAAAGATTTAAAAATTTTAATTTTTCCTCAAAGGGATTAAAACTAGAAAGAGGGTCATAACTACTATCAAATTGATGAATGAAGTCAAGAGCCCTTTTGTATGCCACCCACTTCTCCTTTCTAAATTATTTCTCATCCAAATTGAATTCATTCCTAATCAGATCTTTAGGGAAATGAAATTGGTGCAGCCTACCTTTACATACTGCTCTCTTTCTAAACATGCCATTGAAAAAATCTTTTGGGTCTACAAATCTTGAAACCGCAGTAGACAACCTATATAGTTTAAAGAATTCTTCAAAATACTTCCAACCACCTTTGGTGATCACAAAATGATGGGCCATGGTAACAGTTGGGAAAATAGTCCCTTTACCCCTATTTGTCAGCTCTGTCTCTTGCACACCTCCAATCTGCCTTAAGACTTCTGCAATCCCTATCTTCAATGGGACTTGATAAGGCAATAAATATGGAGTGCCTCTGAAACCATAAACTCTGAAAACTGTGGAAATAGGGTACAAATACAAATCACCCCAATTATGAAAAATTT
Organism: Cryptomeria japonica; assembly: GCF_030272615.1. Lineage (NCBI taxonomy): Eukaryota > Viridiplantae > Streptophyta > Pinopsida > Cupressales > Cupressaceae > Cryptomeria > Cryptomeria japonica. The sequence continues at coordinate 682,026,918 of NC_081414.1, forward strand.
TAATACCTTCAAAAAACTCCTTAGGCCTGCGGAACTCCAAAAGAGCCTTTGGGATCCTAGGGTTTTCTGAGCACAAGAGAATCCTGATTTTAGATGCAAAGCACCTATCAAACTTTAGGTAATAAGCATCTTCTCTATCCTAGGACAAAATGGTGCTCCATAATTGCACTGGCATCTCTTCACCATCCTTTTCTCTGACCAAATCCATTTCTTTAGCAAAATAATCAACTCCTTTGAACAAGAACATGTGCACTAGAAGAGAATACCATCCAAAAGTTTTATCCACCTTACCATTTTTTATCCCTACAAGCCCTGCATGAATTGCATCAGTGAGGTAAGGTGCATAGTCAAATGTCACTGCTAGAGAGGGGTTCATAATCTGTGCTATCATTAGCAGATAATGGGTTGGCATGTTTCTCTCAACATCTTCTCCAAAAATCTAACAAAGTGCCCAATACATGCCCTTAGCCCTTAGAGTAAACAAGTTCAGGGAGAAAGGTTCCATGGTACTGGGGCCTACAATAGTTAACCCTCCTATCTTGACAAAAAACTCTTTCAGTGGGCCACTCCTAAGGTGATCCCTTTGCACATTGTAGACTTGTGCAAGTGTCTCAAAGTTGATAGGCTCTAGATAATTGGACACTTCACTGAGCTTGAAAACCTTCTTGAACTCATCATCATTAATCTCAATTAAGGTTGCTCCATTTATATTCATGATACATTTGGCTATAGGGTCATAATTTTGTGCAATTAGGGTCAACAAATCTACATCCATGAAGACGTTGGCGGCTATAAACTTTCCCACATCCAACTCCCATATATTATTTAATGGGGCAGGGGAATATCTCTGACCAAAACCTACCTTGAAAAGTCCTAAACCTGACATCCCTATCTATGGATCCCTTAACCAATTGCCTTTATCGTATAGACCATCCCCAATTCTTAAACGAGGGGTTTTTGGTACCAATTCTTTAGCTTTGGCCATAGCATTAGTAGACATGGTTAGTTGTTCCAGGAAATCATCACATATGTTCCTATCTTGGTAATTTACTTTCCCTATGAAATCCCTTCTTGGCACCATCCCGTTAATACAATTATACCAATTAAGAGTTAAACAAAACTCTAACAAAGAAATTCACACAGTAACACGGATTTTCAGACTGCAATTAGCAAGAAAAAACACAAAAACCTGTTACTCGCCTGAAGAAAATTGCTCTGCATCAGCTCCTCTGCAACAAACTTGTCAAAATGGTACTAGTACTCAATTGATGTGGACCTTAACTCAGCAACTTGGCATTGAATTGAAGCATTAATCTCGCATGCTTCGAACATCACCTTGGAATTGAATTTGCAAATCGAATTCAAAAATGGGCTCCAATGAATCATAAACCTTCTGAGTATTTCCCTGTTTCGTTGTTTCGCCATTTAGTAGAGTTTAAAACCCCCACACTTTTCTTTCGTGAAGCAACAATGATCGTTGGATCTCAGAAACTTGAACTGCCTTTACTTTCCCCAATCACTCTGCATTAGTAACGGGCCCCACCTTCCTTTCACTACTTCACGAAGGGTAAACACTGCACACTTTGACCACACAAAACAATGTCGGCTGTCAGATCATTATCCACTTGATCGATCTTTACGACCACTAGTCTTCTTAACTAACCGTGCACAACCATGACAGCTAATGGTTTTCGCCACTTCATGAAGGTTAAACTACAGGCGTCTTCATGCTACAGAACAATGACAACCATTGGATCCACCTTGAGATATACACCATTTAACATGCTTAGATCTTTAAAGTGGGCCCTCAACTCAGAGACCACTTGCTTTGTTTCATCACCAAGGAATGAAGGTCACGTGTCAATAGACTATTTGCTCAGATAACTCCATCAGGCTCCATTCTAAGGCTACCATGTGTTTCACTTTACCCTTCTTTAACACAGCCTCCAGCTAAATCACAATGGGCCCTCAACTATGCTTTGGAGCCACGTGCATCTGACAAGTCACCATTTCTCTCCATGGAGCAACCCATCTGTCCTGCCATGTCATCCACCATGTGACTGCCACATCATTTTGCTATTTCATGAATAGTAACCTCTGTTTGATTTGGGGCTGCAAATCCACGCGAGCTATCCGATCAACTCCGACCTGCTTGTCCTTTGGGCCCATTGATCTTTTCACTACTTTGCGGACTTTAAATCTTAGGCAACTCTTCTTCGCGAAGTAACGACAACCATAGGATCTTAGAAACCTGCTCGTCTGTTACCCTTGTTGTGACTACCTTGCCTGGGCCCTCCACCTTTTTGCTACTTCATGAAAGGTAACACATGGACATCTTTCGGCTACTAATCAATGCCAGCCATTGATCTTTTATGAATTGATCATCCTTTAACCAAAGGAACCGCTGCCTCTGGGACCCGCCAACTCTTTCGCTATTTCGCAGAGGGTAAGTCACAAGCATCTTGGGCTAGCGAAGAAATGCGAGCTATTGGATCTTGTAGCATCCTAAAATTGCGACACTTGCAATTTTGACTACATTCGGGTCTTCACAATGACGGCGCAATGTTGAACCTGAATGGAGACCCCGAAACTTGTTTACGACACCAAAAACTGCATTTTTCTGCACCTTGGCCTGATCCCTCCTTGCACCCTGCTATCCCGGGAGGTGGGACCATGGCGCCTAGCGCCCTGGTCCTTCAGGACTAGGGCACCCAGCACCCAAGTCCCCCAGGACCATGGCGCTCAGCGCCCTGGTCCCTGGCCCTATTTTGGGCCCGGTCTCTTTCGGGCATCGGGTCTTTAAGTTTGCAATTCGGGAAATAATGTTTCCTGGTCGGCCTAAGGTTGAGAAAATCAATCTCTCAACCCTAATTGACAAGTATATAAACTACTTTTCCTCTCCTAGAAAGGGAGGAAGGAAATAAGCAAGAGCAAGACGCGGAAGCAATATTCAAACATTCAAACATTCAAGCATTCAAGCATTCCTCCAAGCAATTGAGCATTCTAAGTCTCCATTCAAGGCTAGGTGTTGCATTCAAGACAAGGATTCAACCATTGAAGAGGAGATCACATACAACATACAACATACTACATACATTACACCTTCGCATGTAAGGATACAAACATTCTTACAACAAGGTATTAGTACTTGTTTACATTACAAACATTTACATTTACAGCATTCTCATTTCTTGGTTAATTCCAAAACTGGGGTTTGACCTAAAGGCAAACCCCTAATCCCTAACCCCCCAATCGTCCTCTCTTTTCTGTGTGTAGGTTGCAGGTATGCGGCTGTAATTGAAGATCTGGAATCCTTGTGCAGAGACGAATAGATCCCCCTTCGTTTCGCGGATTTTTCGGAGGACCGTGTGCATGCCGGGCGCCATCGTCCCATCAACTTTCACTCAAATTTGTAGAACAGCACCGTCTCGACATTTTAGTACTAATTTCAGGTCCGCAGCTTCATCCTGTATCCCTATCTCTGTTTATAAGCGAATCTTTCCTACTTTACATGCATTCCTAGTTCAATATTTCTATCTACATTCTTTACAAAAGAGGGTATCCTTGCTATCACAACCCTTGAAACTCATTTATAATCCAATCTTGCATTGTGTGGGATTGGATCTTGTGGGTTTCAACCCCTCTTTTGAATGTAAAGTCTCTCCTAAGTGAAAACCATCAACCCTAGTGACTCTCCCTTCTCTCTCCTTGGAGTTGGGGAGGGGAGAACAACTAGGGTTCGATTTTTCCGCTTTACATTTTGGTGAACCCGACGTGAACATCCTAATTCTGATTATTCATGGTTAGATCTAAATATTTTTGTTTCCTTAATTACATTTCCATGTTTGATCTTTTCCAAATTTTAGAGGCTAATTGCATAAAAACCCTAAAATTTTCTTTTTAGTAATTAAGCTTGTGGAATGTTTAATTGTTAATGCTTGTTTTAGATCTACCCTTCTATTGCAAATTATCAATTCATATTTGTACTTTAATTCTGAAAATTAAGTGGTTAAATGTCAAAACCCTAATTTTTAAGACCTTCTTGATTCAACCTTTGACTGATAATTTCACTAATCAAAACACCTCCAAATCGACTGTAACTTTGGATTCCGCAACAAAATCACAATATCTCTCATCCCTGAAAATTTGGAAAAAAGTTGCGAGGACCGTGTGCACCCTGAGCGCCATCGTCCCCGACATTTTTTCTGAAATTTCGGGAGCTAGATCTTATTGTATTTTTCTGCTAAAATCCAGAATTTTGGCTGATCTTATCAATTTTAACACTTTCAAAATTAAAGTCAAAGTTGGTCTAGTGATTGCTTGGATAAAGGCTTCTAATCATTCAAAAATTGTTGAAATTAAAATTCATATCAAAATTGTGTTCCTTACTATACTAAATCTGAAAAGTGTGTTAGCATTCATTCGAAATTTCAGTGCTTTATTCAAATTTTTGTAGTTTGTGACTTTTGAAATTAAGTGTTTAATTGCAGCAACCTTGATTTCCACTTTCAAATTTGAATTTTGCATGAAATTGAGTCAACTTTTAAATTTCAACACTTGCATTGCTTTTAGTATTCCCTCTAAAATCATAAAATTCAAAATTTCAGTTTCCCTCTCTTTTTCAAAATTCAAATTTTGCATTTTTCAACAATCTTGGTAGGGTTCAATTTTGAGATTGCAACTTTAATTTGGCCTATCTATAGATCGTAAAATCACTCAATTTTTTCAGATTAGCTTTAAAATCATCATAACTTTCATCCCTAAAAATTTCGAAAAAAGTTGCGAGGACCGTGTGCACTCCGTTCGCCACAGTCCCGGACATTTTTTCCGAAATTTCGGGAGATTGTCCTGATTGCATTTAACAGCTTAAATCTAGGAGATTGGCTGATTTTATTGAAATTTGCTACCTCTAAAATTCAAAATCTTCTCTCTCTCTTTAGTGCATGAGTTTTACAACAATAAGTCCTACTTACACTATTCCGGTTAGACGAAGCCTTAGAATTAAGTCCTTCCAAGGTTTAATTACTGAGGAGATGGAACCTAATTTGAATGGCCTTTTTAACGAGGACATGGGTAATTCCTCTAATCCTCTTAATGATGAAGAAGCTCTCCATGAGGTTTCTGTAGAACAACTTTCAAAATTGGATAACCAATTTGATGATTTTCGACAATGGATGTCTCAAGAATACCCCGATAGTGAAGCTCTTTCATTAATTGAGTGTCTAAAACATATGGTTCAAAGTGATAAGAATGGAATTGATATTTTGCGTGGTATTGCACACATTGTGGATTCGAATGTGATGCCTATGAAGAGTTGTGCTGAAACTTTAGGTTATACACAACCTCCTACTCAAGTTAATCATTCTATTCCTTTGACAACTCCTATTGCTAGTATACCTACTTTTACATCAAACATAATGACTTCTTCAATACAAGACATTCCACCTATGATCACCAGTCATGGGGGCAATCCCTCTTCTTCAATCAACCCTCTTCCAACTTCTTCATTCTTTCCTTCAATGAGTGTTCCTATTATATCACCACAAATAAACATGACGCAAGGGGGCAATTCATTTAACCATTCCATTCCTCCTTGTAGTGTTCCTCCTTTCCAATCATCTCCTATGACTAACTATCATAGTGTTCCACCACCTTACTCTCAATCAATACCTTCTTTCAATGACATAATACCTCCATCACAATCTAACACGTCTAATATGAACTCTTCAACTGAAGCGACCATTAACAATCTTGCACAAACTGTCTCTTCTTTGCAGCAACAAATTGCCTCTATGAATCAATCTAAGTTTAGTGTGCCCACATTTGATGTTGCGAGCCCACTTTCTCTTGACATTGTTCGAGCTATTCCCCCTAAACATGTCGAAATCCCGCATCTGGAGCTTTATAATGGTAAGGGTGACCCTCTAACACATGTTAAGACCTTTCAAACAATATGTACCGATTTTGCTTATGACCAAAGGTTGCTTGCAAAACTGTTTACTAGAACATTAAGAGATAAAGCCCTACAATGGTATTGCTCGTTACCTTCCTATTCTATTACTTCTTTTGAACAACTTGCAAATGCTTTTATTCAACAATTTCAAAACAATATAAGTCCTAAAGTTACTTTGATTGATTTAATGCATTGTAAACAAGGTGTTAAAGAAAAAGTGACTAATTTCATTGGTAGATATAAGCATTTGTATGCTCAAATTTGTTTTCCAGTACCTGACAATGATATTCAAAGAATCTTTATTTCTAATTTACAAAAAGATATTAGAGAAAAACTTTTGTTTTCTGAGTTTACTTCTTTCCAACAGTTGTGCGCAACTCTTCACAATTATCAACTGACTGTGAGTCAAATGGAACAAGCAAATCCTATGGCTCCGAGTGATAAGGGTGATAGTAGTCAACAACCATTTGGGAAGTTTAAACCGAATAGAGAGTCCATTAAATTCAATGAAAACATCATCAACAACAATGTGAATGCGGCATCAGGTGTGCCTCCTATTTCTAAGTTTTTCAAGAAAGAGAGAAAGTTTACTCCTTTGAATGAATCATTGCATAGTATTATGAATAAGTTATTGGAACAAAATGTGCTTACTCTTCCTCCTATAAAGCAAATAGATCCTGCAAAGATTAATTCACCCTATTTTGATAACAAATCTTTTTGTCAATTTCATCGTCATCCTAAGGATGATACTAAAAAATGTTTTGCTTTAAAGGGTAAAATTCAAGATTTGATTGATAATAATACTATCTCTGTTTCTGGTGTGAATGATAAAGGCAACACATCTGTAGCTCCTCCTAACCAAAATCTTTAGATTTTTACTGATCCATTACCTTCTCATACCTCTAATGCGATTGATACTAATGATTCCTCTATCTCACCTGATGATCTTGTGTCTATGACTCTGAATGTGATTAACTTTGTAGAGCAGCAGAAAATCCCCAAAGAAGTTTCCATCACATTTGATTCCAGTGAAACTATCAGGGCACCTGATGGTCCTTTATATATAGTTGCAAAAGTCAAGAATACCCCTTGCTGTGGAGTGCTTATTGATCCTTCTTGTATGGTTAATATCATTACTGAAGAATTTCTTTTTACTTTGCAATTGAATCAAGTGATCTATGATGAAACAAATGTGGTTGTGAAACTATTTGATGCATTTTCTTGTCCTGCAATTGGTTCTATTACATTACCTATTGAGGTCCATAACAAATCCCTTGATGTGGACTTTGCTATTATTCCATCATCCGAACAATTTCGTGTGAAGCTAGGCTATCCTTGGCTGTCTTCCATGAAAGCTATTTCTTCTCCTATTCACAAGTGTTTGAAATTTCCCCATAATGGTGAAGTTGTTACTGTCAATCATAGCCTCTTTAAACCAGCTGAAAGAACTTCTAGCATTCCTATTGATTACTTTTGGCCTAAACAATTCCAATCTCTTCCTCCGCGAAGTGATCATCTTTTCAAATTTTATCAAAGGTGGAAAAAAGATATGATCCTATCTCTAAGTGAACCTAGAACACCCAAACTTGATATTCCTATCATTCTTGAGAAGGAAGTTCTTCCTTTGAAAGATAAAACTAATGTCTTTCCTCAAGAAGATTCCCAACCCATTCCTATGAATGTGACTATGCCTATATCTAATAAACTTCCTAAAAGTAGACCTATACCTCCTCGTCATGATGGACTTGGTCTCCTTCCTAAACTGAATATTCCTCCTTTGTATGGAGCAGTTCCTCCTCCTTCCTCTTATGGAGAGAAGAGACCTTCCTCTTCTCCTATTGTTCAACCTAAGAGACCACAACCTAAACAACCAAGTGATAAGGATGAGAACATTCCTCCTCCTCAGTCTTCTCAACTTCCTACTAAGACTAGACGAAATCATTCTGCACGTGAATGCCGACGAAAGCGTCATCTTAGAGCTTAGGCAGTTGCTTCTCAAACTTTGCAATCCCCAAAAACACCTTCAGCTAGTATTATTCCATTTTCTCCTCAGCCAAAAATTGAGCCAAAATCTCCTAAACATAAGATGCATGATGGTCTTGATCCTGTGCGAGTTAAAGATCCTATTTTTATAAATCTTGATGATGATATAGATGAAAATGTTATTCATGATGAGAATGTTACTCCTGTTCATTCTGATAGTGAATATGAATATGTTGATGTTGATAACCATTTATCTAACAAATTTTCTAAAGCACTTATCCTAGCTCCTAGACAAGAACAACGTGGCTCAGAACATGAACATAGCCCTTGTTTGGATCTTGTGATAGCTCCATCTGCTGTGTTGGATGTTCCTCCTCTAGCGTGTTTCCTACCTTCCCGAAATATTGATCAGCAAGATCGGGGGGTAGATGACATGCTAGACTAGTTTCATTAGCATAGCAGGCTCTCTCCTCCTCTCTTGATCTCTTTTGTTACTTCTTCTATGTGTTATTCTCATTCTTCTATTTGTTATCCTTAGTGTTGTCTACTTGAGGACGATGCAAAGCATTGAGATCTCTTTTGGTCTCTCTCATGTTGACTCAAAAGACACATGTGTTCCCTTCTTCTAGGTGACCTTCCTTGATTGGGGAATGAAGAGCAATTATGCATACATACATATGATATACATGAATTATCATACAACATATTGACCTTGAGGAAAGCAAAGTCACCTCATGCTTTGTGTTTTGTGTCTATTATCCTTGGGCTTATCTCACACTTGGGGGCTAAATCCTTGTGATAATGTGCTCCTTTCCCTTCTCATTTCTTATATGTATCACTACCTTAAAGAAATCACCCCCGATGAGGCATGTGTGATCGCTTTAACGTAGGGGGGCATACATCCCATTCATATCTTTTCAAGATATGTGAAAATTTCTTGACAAATTTAGCTTTGCCTTGAAAATTTTTGATATCTTTCTTGCATGACTCATAGTGAGGGAACCTTACTACTGACAATCATGGTTCTCCCTCGTGATCTTCCCTTTTACTTTGTCCTGCCATGTCATCCACCATGTGACTGCCACATCATTTTGCTATTTCACGAATAGTAACCTCTGTTTGATTTGGGGCTGCGAATCCACGCGAGCTATCTGATCAACTCCGACCTGCTTGTCCTTTGGGCCCATTGATCTTTTCTCTACTTCGCAGACTTTAAATCTCAGGCAACTCTTCTTCGCGAAGTAATGGCAACCATAGGATCTTAGAAACCTGCTCGTCTATTACCCTTGTTGTGACTACCTTGCCTGGGCCCTCCACCTTTTTGTTACTTCATGAAAGGTAACACACGGACATCTTTTGGCTGCTAATCAATGCCAGCCATTGATCTTTTATGAATTGATCGTCCTTTAACCAAAGGAACCGCTGCCTTTGGGACCCACCAACTCTTTCGCTATTTCGCAGAGTGTAAGTCACAAGCATCTTGGGCTAGCGAAGCAATGTGAGCTGTTGGATCCTGTAGCATCCTAAAATTGTGATACTTGCAATTTCGACTGCATTTGGGTCTTCACGATGGCGGCGCAATGTTGAACTTGAATGGAGACCCCAAAACCTATTTACGACACAAAAAACTGCATTTTTCTGCACCCTGGCCTGATCCCTCCTTGCACCCTGCTGTCCTAGGAGGTGGGACCATGGCGCCCAGCGCCCTGGTCCTTCAGGACTAGGGAGCCCAGTACCCAAGTCCCCCAGGACCATGGTGCTCAGCGCCCTGGTCCCTGGCCCTATTTTGGGCCCGGTCTCTTTTGGGCATCGGGTCTTTAAGTTTGCAATTCGGGAAATAATGTTTCCTGGTCGGCCTAAGGTCGGGAAAATCAATCTCTCAACCCTAATTGACAAGTATATAAACTACTTTTCCTCTCCTAGAAAGGGAGGAAGGAAATAAGCAAGAGCAAGACGCAGAAGCAATATTCAAACAGTCAAACATTCAAGCATTCAAGCATTCCTTCAAGCAATTGAGCATTCTAAGTCTCCATTCAAGGCTAGGTGTTGCATTCAAGACAAGGATTCAACCATTGAAGAGGAGATCACATACAACATACAACATACTACATACATTACACCTTCGCATGTAAGGATACAAACATTCTTACAACAAGGTATCAGTACTTGTTTACATTACAAACATTTACATTTACAACATTCTCATTTCTTGGTTAATTCCAAAATTGGGGTTTGAGCTAAAGGCAAACCCCTAATCCCTAACCCCCCAATTGTCCTCTCTTTTCTATGTGTAGGTTGCAGGTACGCGGCTGTAATTGAAGATCTGGAATCCTTGTGCAGAGACGAACAGATCCCCCTTCGTTTCGCAGATTTTTCGGAGGACCGTGTGCACGCCGGGCGCCATCGTCCCGTCAACTTTCACTCAAATTTGTAGAACAGCACCGTCTCGACATTTTACTACTAATTTCAAGTCTGCAGCTTCATCTTGTATCCCTATCTCTGTTTTTAAGCGAATCTTTTCTACTTTACATGCATTCCTAGTTCAATCTTTCTATCTACATTCTTTACAAAAGAGGGTATCCTTGCTATCACAACCCTTGAAACTCATTTAGAATCCAATCTTGCATTGTGTGGGATTGGATCTTGTGGGTTTCAACCCCTCTTTTGAATTTAAATTCTCTCCTAAGTGAAAACCATCAACCCTAGTGACTCTCCCTTCTCTCTCCTTGGAGTTGGGGAGGGGAGAACAACTAGGGTTCGATTTTTCCGCTTTACAGATCCAATACAAGATGCATTCTTTTAACCTGACTAACAATCCTCTACTCGAGACCGCTTACCCTTTTTGCTGCTTTGCATACGATAAACCATGGGCATCCTCTCCCAGCGAACCAACGCACAGCGCAAGATGAACCTTGACTTGCACAATTGTTCAGAAGACAGACAAATATTAAAACAATACGTAGGCAAAGGCGTAAAATTGAAAAAATTTAAAGGACCGCCTAGGGAAAACCTAATGGGGGGACACTTTTCATGATAGACCGACCCTTCCTTAATTGGAAAAAGTAATGCAAAAATAGAACGCGAGGTTTTTTCAAAACATAGGAAGGGTTAAAACTTTCAAAACCTTAAACCCTCTTTGACCCAAGAAACACAGAGGCAACAAGGCCATGCCAAACACATTTTTTGTAGATTTTTAGCTGACTATGGGACAAGAATACCCAATTTTCAAAATAGTGATAACAGGAGGCAGTACTCCCTAGGACTATTTGGGTGACTGAAATGGGATATGAAGTAGATCTTACCATTTTGGAGATGTATGCTAATGCTTTACTGAAAGCACCAAGAGAACCATCAGAAAAAGTCTTTGGTAGTGCTAAGACTATTGAAGGAGATGTAAATTTGTTGAAGAAAAGAAAGAAAAGAGAAAAATTCATTAGAGATGCTTCTAAGAAAGTAAAGGAAATCAAGGAAAATGTAATGAACATTAGTGGCATATCGGCTAGTGAGCTTGAAGGACTTCAACCAAAGGCACATATTTCACCGGTTGACACATCTTCTGGAAACAATAGTGAGAAGGCAGCAAAGTTTAAAAGAGTTGAAAGGAGGAAGAGAAAACCTTCACCGGTACCCTCTCCTTCACCTAAGAGAACAAGGACTTTGAGGAAGAAACAACATGTAGTAAGGGGACCACCCAAGAAACTCACACCAAAGAAGAAACAACAACCTGTTACTCCTTCTTTGAATGATTTATTGAATGAGATAACTGATGATGGAAATTTGGCTAATGTACACAAACTATATAACACATTTAATGATTCTAACAGTGAAAGCATTGAGAATAGTATAATTTTACATTTGGACATATATAAAAAGGTTTTAATTGAAGTTGTGGATGACTTACCTAATGAACTCTATAGGAGATTGGAAGCAAAAAGGATAGCAGTGATGGAATTAGATAAGAAACTAAAAGTTGAAAAAATTCTAGCTATACATCCTATAAATTGAAAAGAGGAAATTGATGAATTAATTTCTAAGGCTAACCGATCTATTTTTGCTAGTGGACACCAGCAAGTAAGTTAAATGGCAGGTAGAGTAAAAGAGATTGCAGATGAGACTATTGATAATTGGGATATATTTTTTGTGTAGAAGGAAAAACAAGAGGAAATGAACCGACCGAAAAAGACATTTAAAGTGTATCAGAAGGATGAGGGCAAAAGAAAGATTGGTGGAATTCCAAACATCAAGATTACTGACAATATACCACCACCACCTTTGGATATTGCACCGATACACACAAATGATCCATTGGTTATTGACACTAATGGTGTTACACATGATGAGACAAATCCTCAATTTGAGATACTTTTTACCATGAATGTGGATACTCAAGAAGTAAATATTGTTGTGGACAAGGATAATTCAGAGGTTAAGGAAGACAATGTTGACAGTGGCAACATGGCAGAGAAACTAGTAGAGACTGTTGAGGTTGAGATCCCAACCCAAATAGAGCAACCGTTAGATACTGAAAAACCTACTGAAGGTATAGATGTTGGCACAGGGCCACCGGAGACAGAGATACCGACAGTTGAACTTTCAGGAAAACAATCTGAGGCAAAGGTACACACTGAAATAGAGAAACTGACAATCACTAAGACATCAAAACAGTCTGAGAAACCTTTGCAGGTTGAGATGCAAACCCAGACTAATCTATTAGAGGAAAACACAAGTAAAATGGTTACAACTAATGGAAATACAGAGGTAATAAAGGTAATTGGTTAGACATCTGACACATCAGCAAGTGAATTCAAACCTACCAATGTTACAGAGGTACTTTTGGATTCAACCAAAAATATAATGGATTGGAATGCATTGGCCTACAAGGCAATTGATAACATTGTACCTATTCTTAAATTGATTGCACCAAATTGTAACATAGATCATATTAAGGATTCTTTAGGTAAATTGGACACATTGTCCAAATTTATGTGCTAACAATGTAATAACCATTGATAAAGTGAATGAAGGTACAATAAAGGAGAGAATTGAAAAAGAGAAGGACAAATTCTTTGATGACACCATAAAGAAGTGTACAGAACACCCGAATACATTATTATCGGCATTGAACTCTACAATTTGGGAGTACAAAGAACTATACAGGAAAACATGCAAACCTCATCTTCTGACAATAGACATAGATAAGGAGATCAGTAAAACACAAAAGGAAATCGATGACATCGCTGATAACATAATTGGTTCATCCGGTCACATATCAGATTTTGAGAAGGAAATGGTAGGTTTTGAAGAAAAATTAGAGAAACTTGAGAAAGAAAAGGCAAGGATAAGGTCTAATGCTCAAGAGCTTAAAAATAAACTTGGTCCCTGTGTGGGGGAAAAAGCGAGACTAGGCTAACATGCCCTAATCCTACCTTTTGACACACATTTGTGGAATACGAAAGAGCCTAGAGGTATCACACAATTGGCTACTTCTTTCTGTGGAAGAGAGAGCCACGGGCTACCTATTAGGATTTCTATTCCTTTGTTGCAAATGATAGATAAAATGATGCAAGTTCAACTACTAGCCCTAGAGTGCAAGTATGAACTAGTAACAAGATTGCAAGATTGAGATTAAGTGATGAAAAGCTATAAACACAAGGATAAAAGGAGAATGCAGATGTGTACCTGGGGTTAAAATCTGAGTGGAAATGTTCGAGACGGGGGCGCGGGCGCCACTGTCCTGATTCTGCACTTGAAACTGTTGTTTTGCAACCTGAAAAGCTGTCAGAAAAATGCTGAAACTGCTGTCTGACAGAAGGACCAGGGCGCCCAGCGCCCCTGTCCTGGCAGGACTAGGGTGCCCCATGCCCCTGTCCTGGTCTTTTTCTCTGCAATTTGGTTTGTTGTTCTATCTCGGTCCACTTCCGTCGAATCTGCAACTTGCGGCGTCGTCTGAATCCCGAAACCTACACTTATATCTGAAAAGGTATGGTGGGCGGCTATATAGGGTTTTGCCTTAGTCAAACCCCCGCTTTGGTGGTTTCCACCTCCACGAATAGCAAATTTGTATTGTAAAAGTAGTGTGTGTGCAGATCTTGTGTGTGTGCAAGATCCTAAAATGCAAGTAAGCAAACTAGAGCAATCTAGAAAGTAAACCCTAATTGCTTGTAAATGATAATGTAAATGCTCCAAATCAAGATGCAAAGTGATCTAAAGCATGAATACAAATGATATAATGAGGCTTATGCAAAGACATGAAAACAACATGAAATCATACCCAACCCCAAGGGAGGGGTACAAGCCAATCTTCAGTCGGTGATCCCTTATTGTTCTTCAATGCCTTCAAAGCCCTAAATGGATGAATGAAATTGATGGATGCTTGATGGATGGATGTTGAATGTTGTTGAAGTCTTCAAAGATCTGCTCTTTCGCTGCATAGAAGGCCCTTGAAACCAAAAAATCTGGATCCTTTCAAATGAAGAAAGAGAGCTCTTATATATGAAACCCTAGGTCTTAATTTCAACTTTTGGCCGACCTAGAGATTGAATCTCTCGCCAATATCTTGGGGTTAAGCTTTATTTTATGATTGGATCGCACTCCTAAAATTTCGGGAAAAATGGCTGGGACCATGTGCACGCCGGGCGCCATGGTCCTGACAACTTTTCACCAAATTTTCAGGGTCGTTGGATATGATGATTTTAGAGAGAATCCCGAAGTTACAGCTAATTTCGAGATGTTTTGACCCCCGAAATCAAGCCCCCAAGTTCAAAATAGGACCTAATTAGGGTTTTAGATTAAATGATGTATTGGAAGAATAAAATGAAAGGGGCACACTTTAATGAAGAGGGCCCAACTTTATGATATGGGAGATGATAAAATAGAATCTTAGACCTAATTAATTTAATTAATTAAGTGCTAAAGGGGAAATGCAATGCAAAATGCAAAATGCGCCAAGGCAGGTGCTAAACTAGGTGTGAAATTGTACCACCCTAGCAAGTGCATACAATTTGCGATGCTACATTTAGCCCCCACTTTAGCGATCATATGAACACTACGTGCATATGCAAGCTAAAGTACAGAAAAGTAAACATTATTTGAAAAAGGATATATCCATAAGTCTATCGAACGAAGCCCCCAGCGGTATCTACAGTACATAGTTAGGAACTGCACCCTACAAAACACACGTTAGACCACAAAATCACCTAATGCTTACTAAGGAAGGTGATGAAAATTCGAGGGTAGCTATATGCCCCCCCCTATTTCGGCTTGCTAATTTTAGTGAGTTGAAACAGGGTATCATATTTACCACTTCGAATTGTTAAAGAATATTGATGACAAATGCTCACAAGAAGATTTGATATGAGATCAAAAACTAATGGAGAATCATTTGGTAAGAAGGAGGACTAAATCTCCATTCCAACACAACAAAGAGTGTGAGGATTTGAGAGTTCTTTAACACAAGATGAAGGATGTAAATGGAAACAAAATGCAAAGAGAAGAAAAGAAAGGAAAAAAAGCATGAATACACACATTGGTGATCCATGAGAAGAATAGTGAGAGAGAAAACATGGACTTCTCGCCCCTAGATCTTGTCTAGGTGATCCATGGGAAAAGGGCATGGAAAACTAGCCCCTAGAGTCTGTCTAGGTGATCCATGTAAGGGAGGAGAGTGAGAAAGTCTAGCCTTATGCCGCTAGTTCCACTCAACCTCGTGCATGTGTGTGTAAGGGAGGTTAGAAGCACCTCATAGGAGTCTATGCCCGAGTATGCTACAACCTATATATGTATAGTACAAAAGCGTGACATCTCGCTCTAAGAGTCTGTGCTCTGGTTCCGAGAATAATCACCTTGCATAAAAGAAAAATGGAGACATCTCACTCTAAGAGTCTATGCTCTATTTCCGAGAATGACCCATTGCTCAAAAAGTGTAATGTTTATGTCATAAGCAAAGTAGAACAAGGATACCTACCTTCATCACAAAAGAAGATACCCAAAAATGCAACAATGTCATAGATCCAAGCAAGAGAGTTTTGCACTCTTTAAGCAAGGATTAGATAGTTGAAAAGGGATATCTTGTAGTATGCGTAAAGGAGATCCTTAGAGGAGAAGAGATCTTTGTACAAAAGACACCTATCCCCGAGAGGAATTGTCTTAGACAAATATAACATCTTCTAGAATAAGACAAAGAAGAGAATAAGAATGCAATACTCCCTTCTTTTGCAAGGTGAAAGTGATTCTTAATGAAGGATGACACTCTTTTTAACCCAATTGGGAGAGTGAATTCATTATGGATGTATTTTACCAAGTGCAAAAGAGGTTGTAGTCAAGGACTTACACCTCTTGTAAGAGAGAATCCTTGAACAAACAACAACAAATGCATACAATGAATAACATCAAGTAATAAAGTTCACACCATCCACGAAATAGAAAAAAGTTGATCCTTAGATAAAAATAAGGAAAGATCATTGCTTCCCAAGGATAAGGACAATGAGGAGGACTTACACAATCTTCTAGGGAGAGATTTAGACATAAGCAAAATGTACTACATACTCACATGAGTTCATGCAAGCAAGACATTAGTGTATGTAAAATGCTCCTCACGAGAAGTGGGTAGGATAAGAAAGATAATACACACCTTCTCCCATATCTAGGAAAAGAGGATTTCAAAGAAAAGATGATCAATATTTCCACACTATTACCCCATAGGAACAAGAGATAACATAGAAAAATTAGGCTATTATGTTGCTTCAAAAATATGATTGCACTTGAAATTGTACCATCATGAATGACAATGAGCCCCTAGTAAATGAGCTACCAATGTCACATAATGATGAGCAACATAATAGCCATTAAGGTTATTTAAAGACATGATAGATTGAATGAGGTATTTGAATATGACATGTTGAATGCTCAACTATAAGTGAGTTAAAAAACATGTATAAAATGATAAAAATTGAAGAAGAAAAGTCACAAGACATCTTAGAAGAGGGATGAGTGTAATTTATTAGAGCCTTATCCCTGGAGGAAAGGACTTTATTATGAATAGTAGATAAAGATTCATAAGTGGATTTAGAAATTTGAGGGGAGTCATAAAGAGATTTGTTCATCGCCAAGATTTCCTTATGAGGGGAATGAGAGTTGATAGAAGTAGAAGATGATTTAGTTGAAGTGAGATCATCATCACTACTAAATATAGCATTCACATTGAGAGATGGTCTTTTAGATGCTTTGGTGGGGTTAGAAAGATTATATCCAAGTCCAAATGAATATTCATGCATGTTATGTTATAAAGGAACTTTAATTCCTTGTTCATTTGCGCCACAACCATTTCCACTATAGCCACTCTTAGCCAAAATGTGAAAACCACGACCATAACGATTAGCCATTTTAGAGAGAAAAGGTGGTTTTTCATAAGACAAAGAAACAAATTCTTTCAATTAGAGGTGTGAGGAGAAGAAGTTTGAGAAGCGGCCACAAAATTATTGCTCATAGGTTCAAGTAAGACTGATTGATCTCTAGTTTCTTCCTTCTTTTTAACTTTAAGCTCTCTAGGAGGAACCCTATACTCACCTACAAAGGTGGGATTAAAATCAAGAGATCCCCAATCGTCTTCTGCGAGAACCTTCTCAGGATCAAAAGCCTTTTCATGTGTAGATTCAAGTTGAGGAGAATCTTCTTCAGGAACTTCAGACTCATCCAAAGAATTTTGATTATCAGAGGGTAATGATTCATCGATAGGTATCTTTTTTAAAGAGTCATCACTAGATGAGGAAGGCTTAGAAGAACCCCCTTTGGAAGTAGATGTTTGTAAACAAGCTTGGAAATTAGTATCACCTATCAAGGTATATGTCTTATTGTTATAAATAAATTTAGCTTGTCTATGCAATGTAGAGGGGACAGCTTGCATACTATGAATCCAAGGTCTCCCTAATAGCAAGTTGTATGTTAGATTTCCCGACATAACATGGATAGGAGTAGGAAAAGTAACAGGCCCCACTATGATGGGTAAGGTGATAATACCTAATGAAGTCTTAGCCACATTATCAAAGCCTCGAATAGGACGAGAGTCAGGCTCAATTAGGGATGTATCCACATTCATCTTATGCAAGAGATTAATGCTACACACATTAAGACCAGAGCCATTATCTACTAGTGTTCGTCTTATAGCAGTATCATTTATGATAACCACAATCATCAAAGGATCATATTGATGTTGAATTTCACTAGTAGGCAACTCATCTTGAGTGAACACAATTTGAGCTTTAGGATTCATCACAGAGTTAACCAAAGACACTATATTACTAGATGTATTAGGTGGAGGAACATTCAAATCTTTCAAGGCATCTTGTAACATTCCATGATGAGCGGAAGAAGTTTGGATCAAATCCCAAAGGGATATCTTAGCAGGAGTAGTTTTAAGTTGTTCTATGAGATCATATTCCTTACCAAGAACTTGTGAAATCCAAGGAGCTTGAGGAAGAATAGGTTGGGAAGGAGGAAGTGAAGTTGGGATAACTGGAGGAGGATTAGGTTGCCTATTGTTTCTTGTGTTATAGGTATGAGCAACCGCGTTATAACTCTCTCTAGTCAGTTGCTTAGCATACTCATAAGGGCTCTTAGTAGAATAACCTCCTTGCACAGTAATAATAGGTTTCTTAGGAGTGCAAAAAGAATCATTAGCATAACCACCTTGAACCACTAAGATAGGCTTATTTAAAGGTTGAGAATTTTGAGGACAAGCACCTTGGATAGTGAAGAGAGGTTTGTTAGGTGTTTCATTTACATGTATCAAATTGATAGAGGATGGTTTAGAGGAATGAACAAAAGTGTTGGAAGAATTATTGATAGTCTTCTCTTGCACTAAAATCTCATCACGGATTAAATCAATTTTAGGAGAGAGACAAGGGGTAGGCATTGATGTTCTAGTAGGCAGAGTAATACTAGGAAAGGTCATATCATCCTCTATCATCAAAGGATCTACATGGGGAATAAACTCTCTAGGAGAAGGATCAACATTACTCTCTAAAGTCTCACTTTTGAGAGGGAGATCTTTGAAAGAGATGTTAACCATCTTGTTTTGAACTAGGGTTTCCTTATGAGTAGAACCAAGTTGAGGAGAGGGAGAATAATTGAGATTCAAGGAAGGTGAGAAACTATCAAGGGAGTTTTCAATCTTGATTTCATCCCCTTTGGCCAGGGTTCTCTCATGGGGAAGAGAATAATCTACACCCTCTTCTAATGGTTCATCCCAAATAGTGAGGTTGTTGAAAGGAATGTTTGAAGTATTGTCAATTTCGGGAGAGGAGATAACATTGTTTATTAATTCCTCATCCTTAGGAGGGAGAGCATCAATAGATGTGTTAAAATCATCCTCTTTCCTCAAAATATGCTCAATATGATCTTTAGGGGAGAGAGAATTAAGGAAATTGCTTTTTATTTCATCTTCTTTCTCTAAAACTTTAGGAGAAGGGTAAACATTTATCATTAATTCATCATCTCTAGTGGGAATTTTGTTGGAAAAGGAAATGCCATCACTAGGAAATGTAGGGACCATGTCATCTTCTTGCACAAAAGGATCCTCATGAAGGGAGTGTTTTTTAGGAGGAACATGAACATATTTCTCCAAAGATTCATGCTTAGGAAGGAGATCTTTGAAAGAAGTGTTCATAACCTCTTGTTGCACTAACATGCCCCCATTGGAAGGACCAAATTTAGGAGAAAATAAGTCAATGTCCATCAATACCTTTTCACTTAGAGAGGCATCATGTAGGGAAGGTGAAGTAACATTAAGAAAGGTGTTTATGATATCATTCTCTTTCTCTAGGATAGCTAAATAGGAAGGGCACATTTTAGGAGAATTGTCAAGATCACTCTTAAAGTCTTCATCCTTAGAGCATGGGAGAGTCTCAAAGGGATTGGTAGAAACTCTTTTAGGCACTAAAATGTTGTTATATATGGGGGGAGGTTCTTTAGGAGAAGGAACAATTGAAACAAGGGAAGCTAACCCATTATCACATCTATGAAATGAATGCATCATGACAACAATTTTCCTCTTTCAAATGATAACACATGCAAAATAGAAGGAAATGTTCAATGCAAGCACTTAGAATATAGATTTAGAAAATGAAATTTATGATTCAAATGAGTTCCTAAATCAGATTTGAAATTATTGATCCCAATTAAGCTATCCACAAGTTCAACTTTGAAAAAATTTCCTCTTGAGTTTTTTGAATCTTGCAAAAAATTAAAACTTGTAAATACAAATTTGAATTTGAAATAGCATAAACACTCAAATTTGAAAACATAAATCAGAACTATAGAAGATTGGAATTCACGTCGGGTTCACCAAAATGTGTGGGGGGAAAAGCGAGACTAGGCTAACATGCCCTAATCCTACCTTTTGACACACATTTGTGGAATACGAAAGAGCCTAGAGGTATCACACAATTGGCTACTTCTTTCTGTGGAAGAGAGAGCCACGGGCTACCTATTAGGATTTATATCCCTTTGTTGCAAATGATAGATAAAATGATGCAAGTTCAACTACTAGCCCTAGAGTGCAAGTATGAACTAGTAACAAGATTGCAAGATTGAGATTAAGTGATGAAAATCTGTAAACACAAGGATAAAAGGAGAATGCAGATGTGTACCTGGGGTTAAAATCTGAGTGGAAATGTTCAGGACGGGGGCGCGGGCGCCACTGTCCTGATTTTGCAGTTGAAACTATTGTTTTGCAACCTGAAAAGCTGTCAGAAAAATGCTGAAACTGTTGTCTGACAGAAGGACCAGGGCGCCCAGCTCCCCTGTCCCAGGGACCAGGGCGCCCAGCACCCCTGTCCTGGCAGGACCAGGGTGCCCCACGCCCTTGTCCTGGTCTTTTTCTCTGCAATTTGGTGTGTTCTTCTATCTCGGTCCACTTCCATCGAATCTGCAACTTGCGGCGTCGTCTGAATCCCGAAACCTGCACTTATATCTGAAAAGGTATGGTGGGTGGCTATATAGGGTTTTACCTTAGTCAAACCCCCGCTTTGGTGGTTTCCACCTCCATGAATAGCCAAGTTGTATTGTAAAAGTAGTGTGTGTGCAGATCTTGTGTGTGTGCAAGATCCTAAAATGCAAGTAAGCAAACTAGAGCAACCTTGAAAGTAAACCCTAATTGCTTGTAAATGATAATGTAAATGCTCCAAATCAAGATGCAAAGTGATCTAAAGCATGAATACAAATGATATAATGAGGCTTATGCAAAGACATGAAAACAACCTGAAATCATACCCAACCCCAAGGGAGGGGTATAAGCCAATCTTCAGTCAGTGATCCCTTATTGTTCTTCAATGCCTTCAAAGCCCTAAATGGATGAATGAAATTGATGGATGCTTGATGGATGGATGTTGAATGTTGTTGAAGTCTTCAAAGATCTGCTCTTTCGCTGCATAGAAGGCCCTTGAAACCAAAAAATCTGGATCCTTTCAAATGAAGAAAGAGAGCTGTTATATATGAAACCCTAGGTCTTAATTTCAACTTTTGGCCGACCTAGAGATTGTATCTCCCGCCAATATCTTGGGGTTAAGCTTTATTTTATGATTGGATCACGCTCCTAAAATTTTGGGAAAAATGTCTGGGACCATGTGCACGCCGGGCACCATGGTCCTGACAACTTTTCACCAAATTTTCAGGGTCATCGGATATGATGATTTTAGAGAGAATCCTAAAGTTACAGCTGATTTCGAGATGTTTTGACCCCTGAAATCAAGCCCCCAAGTTCAAAATAGGACCTAATTAGGGTTTTAGATTAAATGATGTATTGGAAGAATAAAATGAAAGGGGCACACTTTAATGAAAAGGGCCCAACTTTATGATATGGGAGATGATAAAATAGAACCTTAGACCTAATTAATTTAATTAATTAAGTGCTAAAGGGGAAATGCAATGCAAAATGCAAAATGCGCCAAGGCAGGTGCCAAACTAGGTGTGAAATTGTACCACCCTAGCAAGTGCGTACAATTTACGATGCTACAGTCCCAAGTTGGACAATCTTATTTCTCAGAGAATAGAAATATCTAAGGCATTACTTCAAGGAGAACGATCACCGACATGATCCAACAAATTGAGGCAACCTTGAATGACAATAAAAGGTTTATGCAGAGTCTAAATATAGTTTTGGCAGATATCTTTTAGATTGTAACCAGCCGGTTACAGACTTTAAGGTGAAATTTTTGCACTCGTTTGAATATTTTTGACAACCTTTGTCATTGATGTCAAAGGGGGAGTAGTGGAGATTAAAATTCTTATTGAGAGGAGATCATTTGCTCAAGGGGAGCACATCTTTTTGGAAACTTTTTGGACTTCAGTTTTTGGAACATTTTTTGGATTTTTCTCATGACTGTTGCCATCAATTCCAAAGGGGGAGATTGTTGGCATTCTACACTCTTATGAGAATAGTTGATATTTTTATTGATGGAAACCAACTGGAAATCACCTAGCAACCCACCAGCACCAGCAATAGACTTCTACATACACCGGTAGACACTTCACCGATAGTGGCAACAATGCATACCGACACTCAAGCCGACATGGAATAAACTTTTGTTTATTGTTTTACAATGTAATTATCTCTTGTATAAGTCGACATGGAATATTGTAAAAGACTCATATATGTATGAGATCTTATAGGTCATTTGGACATGAGAGGATATGATGCATGAGAGAGAGAGTATAGATGATATTTTTGTATAAGGTGATATAGTTTACAACGAAGGTTTTGGTTATAGACTGAGCTTAAACTAGTACTGAACCTGGCATAGTTGATGCTGATCTGAAGCAGTACGTTGTATTGGATTTTTATAATCCATTTTGTAAGTCAGTGAGACTTTTGTTTTGTAGTTGAGCAGTGAGCTCTAAGCTGCTAGCCTTCCTCCATGTGCAGGCCCCTCATTGTAAGTAATATTTATTCGTTGGCTAGTGAGTGAATATTGTGGGTCACAAATCCCATTGAGGTTTTTCCTACACCAGGTTTCCTCATTAATATCTCATGTTATGGTGTGTTCTCTATGCTACCTCTATTATTCTTTTTTTTTGCATTAATTCTTATTTACCGGTACACTATTTTTGGATACAAAGTTCTTAATAAGTTTAAATATTCAGCTCACCGGTTAGACATTGATTCACCCCCCCTCTCAGTGTCTTTGGGACTACCATTGATTCTAACAAAGCATACACAAATTTCTAACTTGGCCACTCTCCTAAGGATTCATATGAAGGTTACAATTCATAAGGTGTTAAAAAGAAACACCATTCACAATGTAATAGCTATGAGGTAAATTAACACAATTAGACAATTTGAAAACAAGGAAAAGCATTTAGATACATAGGCAGATCAATCTTACATAGGATAGCTGAAAGAGATAAGCTAAATTAAGTAGATTTATTAATGCAAGGAAACACAAAATTATAGATATAGAAAAATATGAATTCTATATGAGAATCAAAGGGAGAGAACCCTAGAGATATGTTACAAATTTTCCTTTATATCTCAAGCATAACTCTGATTGAGTATTGGACTCAAAAACCCTAACTAACAAGGGTTAGGTTACAACAAGAATAGAAGATACAGATCCGATGGAAGATTAGATTGTTGCGTGTTGGAGCAAATTGTTAGGACTTGAAAATTATTGTTTCAGATGAGGAGGGCATGAAACTCCTAAAATTCAAGTGGTTTTGCACTTAGATGGCATCAAAATACGCTATGTCAGAATAAAATGTCAGCTGTGAGAAATAAATTGGCATGGGAAGCATCAAGAAGCATCTATAGAGCCACGATGGAGTAATGTACATCAACCTACATCAGTTGGAAGTGGTTGGAATGCAATCGAATCATATTTGGCTTGCTAACGATGTGAAAAAATAATTTTGACCAACAAGTCAAAAACTACCTCGAGCACCTGTTTGAAATGAAATGTTCAACTAAACTTTAAATGTCAACCCTTGCATCATGATATCATATGAAAATAGACTGCTGAGATTAGAAAAAGGGGTTCACCATTTGCCTTGTCACCTCCATAGCTAGTGATCCTCTCAAAAACTCGTTGAGACAAGAAAAAGCCTCTCCATGAGTTCCAAGTAACTCCCTCTGGCATTGTTGATTGACCTTCCTAGACACTCAACAAGGTGTATAAAATACTTGGGAAAATTGAGAGTGAACAAAACACCTCCGCTTTTCAAAAGAACTTGACAAGAGATAAGAAATGATTTGTCGAGTACTCGAGTGACAAACCGTTGATACTTACGTGAAGGAAAACACAACTCAGAGCTTGGTGAAATACTTCAAAATATTTCACCAAATCCCAAGTTGTCTCTTTTAGAAACACACAACCTCAAATGGAAGCTCAAAAGATTGTTGAGATAGAAAGAAAGACTCAAACAAGTTCCAAGAAACAATAAAGCATAAGACAACTTTAAAATGATTTTTGAGCATGTGGGCATTAGTTATGTCCCTAAGACATTGTTGGGATGGGGCTGATTTCATGATGTTTGATAGGAATACAATTGGTGGTGCTTAAGTGAAATGATCAACTGAGTAGGTGAACAAAAGAAAAGAATGCTAGGCCAAAATGGCTAAGACAAGATTCCTCAAGCTGGGTTTAGGGTTTAAGACCTATGAAAAAACACGGAAGGTTTTTAGCCATTAGAGATATCTCATGTAGGTTATTTGGATCGCTAAGGTTGACACAAACATGTCAATAGAGTCCTTAGAGTAGAAAAGTGCCTTCTAATCCCATGAATTTCACAAAAATTATCAAATTCCCATGAAGTGAATTCTCCTCCTCTATTTGACCTTAAGCACTTAATCTTAGAATCTATTTGATTCTCAACCATGGATTTGAAAACTTTTAATCTATCAAAAGCCTTAGATTTATCATTTGAAAATATAACCCAAGTCATTATAGAAAAAGATTCAATGTGTAATATGAAATACCTTTCACCATTCAATCCTCTTATGCTTGTAGGTCCACAAAAATCTGTATGAATAAGCTCTAGAGGTTTTGTAGTAGAACACTCCGTATTCTTGAATCTCCTCTTTGTTTTCTTTCATAATTGACATTCTTTGCACATAGTTTTACTAGGCTTCACCAATCTAGGTAAATATTTATCTGCCTCAAACTTGCAAATCTTGATCATATTATCAGAATTGAGATGTCGCATTCTCTTGTGCCACAACCAACATTCACTACTCTATGTTTGAAAATTTTTACTCTACTTTCTATCCTTGATGTAGTATACATTTCCACTTTTTCTAAATCTTTCAACAACTCTTTTACCAGTCTTCTCTTTTCTGTTCACACATCCGATGCTACTAAAAAAAACTTCATAATCTTTTCCACACATTTGACTAACACTCAACAAACTATGTCTCAATCCTTCAACATAATAAACATCATCAGTTTTATTCTTACCATCAATAGAAACACTTCCAATACCTCGAATTACTGCACCATCTTCTCTATAAAATTTTGTTCATCCTCCATCATATTGCTTGAGATTAATAAATATGTCTTTATCACTGGTCATATGATTTGAACACCTAGAGTATATAATCCATGTATTTGGTTCTATCTTAGCATGCAATGTATTCTTGATTGTTCTCTTCTGTTCTAGTTTCTCCAAGGCATTCTCCTTTTCTTCAATTGTTAGAAACAAGGATTCTTCATTTGAGTCATCATCAACTTCATCTTCAGATGTATGTTTCTCAATAAAACATAACCCCTTCTTCTCTTTTCTATTAAATTTGCATCTTCTAAACTTATTTTTCTTCTCATCATCATCCAGTCTCTTATAGTCTTCTCTATAAGTGCAATTAGAAGCATAATGTCCAATTCTTCCACAAGAAAATTATTTCAAAGGAAACTTACCTTTGTATTTTCCAGTGCCTTATTGCAATCTTCTCACAAAGTTTTCTTTAGCTTCATTTATATCTCCACTACATTTCGGATCATCATGTCTTGATACATTAATTGATTCTTCTTTCTTTTCTTTTTTCTCCTCCATTTTTAAAATTTGAAAGCTCCTAAAATACCAATAAGTTGATCAATGGATACTTAAATCATTGCTCTCTTGTATAACACACCTTGTGGGTTTTTTAAGATTTAGGCAATGTCAACAAGATCTTATGAACAATATCATATTCATCCAAATGTCCACTGTCAACTCTAATGCAATTAGCAAGATCTGTCACTCCATGAATATAGTTCTCAACACCTTCATCTTCAAGCATTCTTATATACTGACATTTCTACTTTAGATTCATCAGTCTAGTTTGTTTTATCTTTTGATATCCTTCATATGCTAAACACAACTTGTTCCACACAACTTTAGATTCTTTCAATCCTTTTACCCTTCCAAACATTGAATCACTTATACAACTAAAGATTATAGCTCTAGCATTCGTATTAGATCTCATCCAGATTCTGAGAACCGCCTGTGGAGGTGTGTAACTAGTCTGAATGATTTCCCAAATTTCATTATGCAATGTCTCCAAATGTGATTCCATTATCTCCTTCTTGTACAGAAAGTTTGTACCATCAAAGATCAAAACTTTGTAATGCATGTCTTGTGTCATACCAAATCTACCTCGAAGTAGTTAATCTTTCTCAAGAGGAACCTTGATCTGATACCAATTGTTGAACCCAAGGTAGGATTGAGAGGGGGGTGAATTAGTCCAAAATAGAAATTAATGTCGCACATAAACAATTAATTGACAACATATATCCAACATGAACATCAATATTTTCTACGTGGAAAACCCAAATAGGGAAAAACCATGGTGAACAACTGCCCACAAAAATATATCCACTATGTATGTCAAATTACAATGAAAGGAGCTCACTGCTCCCAATAGACCAAGGCTAATTTCTTTTGGGGCAAGATACAAAAGAGGACTTGTAAACCTGAAGATAACTGCAACAAGGAAAGATGCAAAAATGATATGAAAAAAAGGGTCTCTTGATCATGAATCTTTCTTCGAACTATGCATCAAGCGACCAACATTAGCATACACAACTTAGACCTCAATTGTCAACACTTTGTCTCATATCTCTGTCACAATCTCAACACAACGTGTATATCATTCAAGCACAAC